>NC_086113.1:47241746-47541746 GCF_963921235.1 Mobula hypostoma | reverse complement strand
CACCGGGTGTTAAATGTTAATTTCTTGGTCTATTTTGAAACATGCTTAAAACTCATTACTTGTCTCGTCACTTTAAGAGGAGTCAAATTTTGTTCAAGTTCATCCAGGAGAAATAGGCTGCCATCTTATCCAACTCCATGTAACATTTGCCCCTTCTCTCAATCCTTCCTTTCTACTAAATATGTTTATATAAAATTGGAGATTACAACTACTCTATCTCCAGTGATGAATTTCCAGCTCATTCTCTTTTGATAAACACCATAATTTAATAATGCAAACACGAGGAAATCTGCAGATGCCGGAATTTCAAGCAACCCACATAGAATTTACTGGTGAACGCAGCAGGCCAGGCAGCATCTTCAGGAAGAGGAACAGTCGACGTTTCGGGCCGAGACCCTTCGTCAGGATACTCTGACGAGATGCTGCCTGGTCTGCTGCGTTCACCAGCAACTTTTATATAATTTAGTAATGTTCTTTTCTATTCTACTACATTAATGCTTTACATTTCACATTATTGTAATTCTTTAATAGTTGATTGCAGTTTTAATTCTTCCCTAAATCTTGGGCATTTCCACCAAAAGTACGAACTTTCATAATTGCAATATATCCCAAAGGTGTTTTATGGACAACTATATCGAGCTGGGTAACAAAGCATAAACCATGAAAGCCTATTCACGCTCCATAGAATCCCACAGAGGGCAATGTTATAAATAGCTAGATCATGTGTTTGTTCCATTAGCTGAATGCAAGATATTGGCCAGAGAACTGGCCAATAAGAAATTGCACAATAGGGGCTTTAAGTGCGAGTTTAATTATCCAGCCCCTCAAATCAAATAAATTGGCATTAACTGGACCAGACTTTAAAGGTAAATTAAACTCCATTTGTCATGGTCGCTGTACTTCAACAGCCCTCCCCAGATGGCAAAGTAGAGATTTGATTTCCATATTAGAGCCTTCAAAGGCACAGAGAGAATTTCACACTTAGCGAGAACAAGACATTGTGCTTGCCTCAGCTACTATAGATTTCCAATCCCGTTTCGAGCAAAGGATAGGCGTACAAAACAGATTTCAGACAGGTTCACTCCCTAGAAAAACAGTGAAGAGATTACTGTTGAAAAGAAAACCAGAGCTTTTTATTAAACTTGTTTATAAAAACAATTCTCAACAAACATTATCAAACTGCCTTTACTTGAAGTGTCTTTTGGCTGATAAGGCTGAAGCGATTTACTGGTGCACCTGAACACAACTTTTCAACCCTGAGATAGACCATCAAATCACTAATGTTTCAAATCATACATTGTGGTTTATGAATATTTCATAAAAATAAATTTAGTGCACAACAGAGATGAGTAAAATGGGAAAAAAAAATTCAACAGCGAATTGAGCATAACTTGGTAAAAAGTAAAATGCTTATTTGTAGCTGGATAATAGGGCTGAGAATTATAATGCAATAACCCGTTGTCAGGAAGTGCCTTTTGCTATTACAGGTTGTACAAGTCGGTATCTCATTATTTGTTTTAATAAAAGGGTGGTTACCTTTCTGCTATTATTTGCAAAACAAATTGAGAACATGGCTGTGTTACATCACTTGCAGATAAAAACCTGTGTAGAGCCAATAATGTCTCATTAAGTCAGCACAGGTTACCCGTGAAAAAGGCTTATCAATGAATTATTGAACTAGGTGCTTAGTAGTGTATAGCTTTGTTCGTGGAACCAGCAAATGAGAGGCCTGCACAAAATAAGCCACAAATTTGAATTTAGTTTTTTTAAAGTAGAGAAAATATCAGCTAAGTGGCATAAAAACAAAAAAGGTATAAGAATATTTTAAGTCTAATTTGCTGATGTACATTCAGAATAGAAACTTGCCACCAAGACATATTTTGTTTTATTTAGAGATACAGTGCAGAATTGGCCCTTCCAGCTCAATCAGACACATCAACCAACAACCCACCTGTTTAACCCCAGCCCAGTCAGAGGAGAATTTACAATGACCAACTAACCTACTAACCAGTACACCTTTGGACTGTGGGAGGAAACAGGAGCACACGGAGGAAACCCACACTTTCAAAGGAAGGACATACAAACTTCTTACGGAGGACACCGGAATTGAACTTTGAATGTGAAGGCCTCAAACTGTAATGGCATCTCGCTAACCACTACACAACAGTAGTACCTGGGCAAGCCATGGCTTTTTAAAATACCAATTCCTTTAAGTTACTCACCTGGTGGCTTTACTGGATATATCACAATCATCTGAAGGGAAACTGGAGTAAAATGACACTCCCTCAAATAAGGCCTACAATTTAAGATAAATGAGCAATAAAAAGTTTTCCCATTTCTAGACTTTGTCCATTTACTATATTTCATTTTAATGTAAAGGATTTTCAAACCTTGGCTGTTTAAATTAACAGCTACACAGATGGCCATTCAAACACTACTGTCACGTGGCAGTTTTTCCTCTCCATGTAATGCATCATGTTGAGAACAAAGTAAGTATTTTACCTTCTGTGTTGGAGTTTGTGTATCTGAAAATAAAGACCGGAAGTTGTCTACACTTTATGTTTGCTATTCCTATCACTCATATGGCAAGCAGCGTGAAGGACAACTATTAAAGGGAGCTCAGGACCAATTGATCAGTGGAAACAAAATTCCAACCCAGTTTCTCACTATGGCACACTACGTAAGACCATAAGACATAGGAGCAGAATTAGGCCATTCAGCCCATCGAGTCAGCTCTGCCATTCCATTCACGGCTGATCCCAGATCCCACACAAACCCATACATCTGCCTTCTCGCCATATCCTTTGATGCCCTGACCAATCAGGAAACAGTCAACTTCCACCTTAAATATACACACTCAATGGCTGTAAAACGATTATGTGAGTAGGATCCAAAATTCAGAATATCATGCATAATTTTCCAAAGCTCAGCCACATGCAAAAATCAGGACAATGCCCTTCTTTCACAGAGTGCTATTTTAATTATAGTAACACCAGCTCCACATGTCTTCTTTCAATTAATCTGTACATTGTCTAATACCAGGAGGACAGCCTCAACTCTCACTCTGGGGTTTATGATCATGACCTTATCAAATGATAATCTCCCTTTCAATGTGATCGTCTTCAGTTTAGCAAACTGTAACTTGTGGTGGGTCTCAGAGATCAGTGCTGGAGCTTCCACAATTGGACCAGAAATGTATGAAGTTGCAATACAGTTACAGTGAGTCTTGACGGTAATAATTGAAGCGTCACGTTCAGTGCAAGGGGAACAGGGTACAGAAGTAGAGATTCAAGTGTATGAGCAATGGCCAGACCAAACGAGAACTCCAGAATTCTCTGACCTCTGGCAGCCACTCCCATTTTCCTCCACTCATCCCCACTCAATTTTTCCTTATTCTGGTGCTCTCCCACCTCTTGCCATCTCCACCCCCGCCCTCACAAACTGCCAGCCACTTCCTTCCCTTTACTCTATGGTGCAGTATCTTCTGTCATCAGATTTCTTCTTTTTCATCCCTTTGCCTCTTCTACCCCTCATCTCTCAGCTTCCCACCTCATTCCCTTTCATGCCCTTGCCCCTACCCGCCCGCCTCTCTGCACCTCTGAGACAGTTCAGCCGGTTGAACAGCGAAATATTTGACAGACTGGGTCTATAACCACGTCGTGTCGGAATATAAATCTCATTGATCTATTTCAGATCCTAAGGAAGTTCAGCAAGCTAGATGTTGAAAGGTTTCCCCTGGCGGATGAAGCTAGAAACAGAGGACATCACTTTAGACTCGTCAGGGTGGTCATTTAAATTGGAGATGAAGAGAAAATGATTCTCTTGTTTGGCTGAGAAACCTTTAGAAATTCTCTAACTCGGGCAGAAGTGTTGGGACATCAAACATATTCAGGGCAGAAACAGAGAGACTTTTTGGATACAGGGAATCGGGAGTTTGTGGGGATCAGCCAGGATATGAGTGAGATCTGAACAGTAATACTCTTTTATCACTGTGGAGGCCAAGTCATGGGATATATTTAAAGCAGCAATTTCTGCTCTTATGTCTTATGGACTGATATTGAAAGATTGAACAGGCTCGAGTATCTACAGGGCTTTCCTCTTGTTCCTATTACTTTTAAATATTAGTATTTGAACTAATAGCAAGTGCGAGGGTGCAAATTACACCAAATGCATTTCTTACAGGAAACAGGGGAAATTAAAGTGCATTGGAGATCATGGTAACGTACAGGAGCAACATTCCAATTATAATTGCCTGCTATCAGTGCGGTTATAGCACGATACAACACAGTTACTATGCAGCTGAGCATCGGGAAACAGGTCCAGGTGGAGAGGCTGAAACCTTAGTACAGCAATTTCATGCTGTCAACTTTAATTTGACAGAGAACTCAAGCACCTCGTCAGGTGTGAACATTAACTCAGCACTAGCCCCTCCTCCACTGAATGAGTTTGACCTCAAGATCACCGCAAGAACAAGCTCAAAATCCAAGCCAAGTATAACATCGAAATAGATGTCATCTACCACAGCGGTCCCCAACCACCGGGCCGCGGACCAGTATCGGGCCGCAAAGCATGTGCTACCGGGCCACGAGGAAACGATATGAGTCAGCTGCACCTTTCCTCATTCCCTGTCACGCACTGTTGAACTTGAACATAGGGTTGCCAAATGTCCCGTATTTGCCGGGACATCCCGTATATTGGGCTAACTTGGTCTGTCCCATACGGGAACGCCCTTGTCCTGTATTCCCCCAGCTAAGGTGGAGCATTCCTATGAAACCTTTCATGCCGAAATGGCGTAAAGCGAAGAAGCAATCACCATTAATTTATATGGGGAAAATTTTTGAGTGTTCCCAGATCCTAAAAATAACCTAACAAATCATACCAAATAACACATAAAACTGAAAATAAGTAACACTAACATATAGTAAAAGCAGGAATGATATGATAAATACACAGCCTATATAAAATAGAAATAATGTATGTACAGTATAGTCAGGAAGATGAAGACGAAACTGATTTGTTGGGGAAAAATCAGCACGTACACGCATGTACACATCACATGCGCACACAGGTGCCCGTGCAAGGCTCCATGGTCCTGGTAGTCCTTCCTGGGGTAAAGTGTCCCGGGATTTGACTGCTACTTTTGTCCCTTACTTGGGAGTGAGAAAGTTGGCAACCCTAACTGTAAAAGACATGTTGATGTGAGTTTAACCCTACTTGAACACCACCCACTCTCCTCCCGGTCGGCTGGTCCATAAGAATATTGTCAGTATTAAACCAGTCGGCGGTGCAAAGAAGGTTGGGAACCCCTGATCTACCAGACAACTAAACCCTGGCTCTTCTCTTACATGGACATCAAGTATGGAGAGATTCTCCCTTGGCCAACATTTATCCTGATGACTGGTAATGCTCAACGTTCCATAGCAAAGCAAGTCTTTTAAAAAAATCATGGCAAAGGCAATTCTTCCATTAGCTCAATTAGCTTATCAACTGCCCACACAGTGCAGTACAGGAAGGAGCCAGGTTCAAATCCCCCATCTGCGCAGCACAAGCAACACTACCATGGGAACATCGACAATACAAAATCAGCCTCAGCATCCCTAGGTAATAAATAAAGAAAAAACAGCCAGCAACACTTTCCTTGTTGTACTAAGCCCGTGGTTGCGAGTGCAAGCATACGAAACATCAACAAATCAAGCCTCTGCATTCAAGTTCAATACACTGTCAACACACAGCACTGAGGTTCACATGTTATTGTGCACAAGATGCAGGACAGAGGCCAAATTGTCAGTACATATCCAGAGTGAATACCATTTGCTTTGGGAAGATGGAGCTCATCAGCTGTGACTGGCGGCTCATCCAGGAGAAGGAAAACTCAGATCTCAAACCTCTTCTGCCTTGCTGCTATACACACTCATAGGGAAGCCTTCAGGAGTAAACCCCCAGAGGAAAAATCCGGAGCTGGAATCCCTAAGGCAGTCCTACGTTGAGTTCATCTCTGACCGGCAATTCCTCTGGTGCCAACCTACGTTGGTCTCTGCTGTTCCTTTGGGTTCATCAGCTGCGTAGAGATGGGGAGCCTGCTGCCTGGGCAACAGCTTGCTCTCCATCTCATACTGTCCTGGCTTGCAATCTGGTTTGATGCAGCAGGGAGGCAATATTCATGGTTGTCCAATGGAGGGCCTCAGCAAGGTTTAATCTCAAATTCACATGGATCAATACCAAATTCGGGAGAGGATTTTGAAAAATGGTGTAGTGCCATATGGAAAGAACAGGGAATTGCAACTAATTCGTCAGCTGATAGAGGCAGGATGGATCAAATGTAAGATTCCAAGAATTCTAGAAAGGGTTGATGAGATTTTAAAAAGGTTAGAAATCAGTAGTGGGAAAAGTTCTGTGTATGTGCTTCACAAAGTTCTTTGTTTCAAATACAGCAGAGGCAGAGGCAGGGTCACTACATTGGAATACAGTGATCAGTTTGATTTAGATTCTGTATAATATTAAAAATAAACATAAAACCTTTTACAAAGCAATTAAGACAATTCTCTATATAGACAACCAAAGCAAAACCAATCCATTGCTTCAGTGACATACCTGTTATGATGCACAACAACGCAATAGTGAGGGAAAAGCACAAGTGAAGCATTTCTCATGGCACAAAACCCCAGGGCAGTGTAAAGCTTTCTTCTTTCCTTTTCCTTCCTTCAGCTGAAAATTCGGAAACACTGGGAAAGACCACACGATAGTCAGAAAACAAGTCAATAAAATCATTTATCCAGTGCCTTTAAAAAAATTTACACACAGTTATAATAGCAGTAGTTTGCTGAAATCTTATTCCATAATATAGAAAACTAAGTCACAACAAAGTTATATTTTTAGAAATTTCTGCCTCAGAAAGAAAGTCTGGTTTAAGGTCATGAACTTTTAGTCTGACCTCTGAACTTCAGTTGCATTTCTGTAACAAGGGCATTTCCACAGCACGGCTTCTCTGCATCATCCAGATCATCAAAACATGTCCAAACAGAACAGTTGTCTTTTAAATATAATAGACAAGGATATATCCTCTTTAGACTTGTTGATGTTAAGCCCTTAGACACCACAGTAGCACTGTGGTTAGCACTGTGCTTTATAGTACAAGCGACCCAGTTCAGCTCCTGACACTGCCTGTAAGGAGTTTGTATGTTCTCCCCATGACCACATGGGTTTTCTCCAGGTGCTCCGGTTTCCTGCCACAGTCCAAAGACCTACCAGTTGGTATGTTAACTGGGCATTGTAAATTGTCTTGTGATTCAGCTAGGATTAAATCAGGGTATTGCTGGACGGTGTGGCTCGAAGGGCGAGATGGTCCTATTCCAAGGTCTATCTCAATAAAATATTTTTTAAATTAAATTTAAACAGTTTCAAACCAATTCTTATTGCATATTATTTTGTTATACAAACCTTAGAGTAATAGAGTCATACAGCAAAACAGAAGCACATCCTTCAGCCCAGCTAGCCTGAGCCAAACTCTTATTCTGCTTGGTCTCATTAGCCCACCCCCAGACCATAGCCCCCTATATCTTTCCCATCCATGTATTTATCAAAACTTCTCTTAAACATTGCAATCAAACCCGCATTATCTACTTCTGCTGGCAGCTTGTACCATGCTCGCATCATCCTCTGAGTGAAAAGGTTAGCCTCAGTTTTTCCTTTAACATTTCACCCTCTGATCTCTAGTCTCACCCAACCTCAGTGGAAGAAAAACCTGCTTGCATTTACCCTATATATATATATCCCCTCAATTTTGTCAAATCCCCCCTCATTATCCTGCCTTCCAGGGAGTAAAGTCCAAACCAATTCAACCTTTCTCAATAACTAAGCTCCTCATCCCAGCAACATCCTTGCAAATTTTCTTTGTATTCTTTCAATCTTATTGATATCTTTCCTGTAGGTAGATGTCCAGAAGTGCATGCAATGCTCCAAATTTGGCCTCACTAACATCTTATAAAACTTCAACATAACATCCCAACACCTCTACTTTACAGGCATCCGTTAGTCTTGCGAGACCATGGATCTGTGCCTGGAAAGTCTTCAGTCTCTAGGGCGCAGGCCTGGGCAAGGTTGTATGGAAGACCAGCAGTTGCCCATGCTGCAAGTCTCCCCTCTCCACGACACCAATGTTGTCCAAAGGAAGGGCATTAGGACCCATACAGCTTGGCACCAGTGTCATCACAGAGCAATGTGTGATTAAGTGCCTTGTTGAAGGACACAACACACGTTGCCTTGGCTGGGGCTCGAACTCACGACCTTCAGGTCGCTAGTCCAATGCCTTAACCACTTGGTCACGTGCCCACACACCTCTACTCAGTATTTTGAATAACGAAGGTCAATGTACCATACGCTCTCTTTACAAACCTTTTCATCTGTGATGCCAGTTTCAAGGAATTATGGATCTTTATTCCCAAATCTCTCTGTTCTACTGCACTCCCCAGTGCTCTAATATTCACTGTGTAAATGCTACTATAGTTTGTCTTCCCAAAGTACAACACCTCACATTTGTCTGCATTAAGTTCTATCTGCCATTTTTCAGCCCATTTTTCCAGGTGATCCAGATCCCACTACAAGTTTTGATTGCCTTCCTCGTTGTGCACTATGCTCCCAATCTTCATGTCATCCATGAATCTACTGATCTATTTTAACACATTATCATCCAGATTGTTGATATGGATGACGAACAACAATGGACCCAGCACCGATCCCTGCAGCACTTCACTAGCCACAGGCTGGACTCCAGTCAGAGAAGCAACCATCTACTACCACTCTCTGACTTCTCCCGCGAAGCCAATGTCGAATTCAATTCTTACTTCATCTGATTACCAAGGCACCAAGTCTTCTTGATCAACCTCCCATGCAGGGCTTTGTCAAAGGCCTTGCTAAATCCAAGTAGATAACGTCCACTGCCTTTGCCTCACAATTTTTACTAGATTGAGCACAGATCATCAGCCGTTCAGATTTATTGACCACGGATCAAGAGAAATGGGAAAACCAATTGAGTGAGGACTGTTCAATAACAATATTAAATGTGTGAAGTGGAAAGCACTCTATTGATCAGATAACCCATTATGTTATGAACACGAAATTAGAAAGAATGATATTACTGTGATGAAACTTCAATTTCCAGTGCATTAATCAAACATACTTGTTCACATAAATTTAGATTAACAATATCCTTAAGCCTACCCCACTTCATTCATACACAAAAAGAAAATTTTGTTGTAGATTAATCCACAGAGGTGCTTTATCTTTATGCTCATAGAAACATCCATTCAATGATGTTATAGAGTGCAATCAACAAACATTTTCATGTCTCTGAGAAATTCAAAAGACAGTCATGGACATCACTGCAGATTTACCATGCCATTTTGTGCCAGGAGATAGGTCTGGGCCATGGGTTGAGATTCCAAATTGGAGAAAACCCAATTTTGATGCTATCAGAAATGATCTGGCAAGTGTCGATTGGGACAAGCTGCTTTCTGGAAAGGTGTACTTGGAAAGTGGGAGGCCTTCAAAAATGTAATCCATGTGTGGAGCCAAGACAGAAGGGGAGATCTTAAATGCATTCTTTGCACTTGTATTTATTTGGGAGATGGATACAGAGTCGATAGAAGTGGGGCAAGGTGGCATCAATTTCATGGACCCTGTATGGATTACAGAGAAGGTTGGTCCTACCCTGAGGCAAATCACGGTGGATAAATCCCCAGGGACTGACAGGTGTTCCATTGGACCCTACAGGAGGCAAGTGCATAAATTGCTGGAGCCCCAGCAGAGATAGTTAAAATATCCTTAGAGACAGGAGAGATACCAGAGGATTGGAGGATAGCCAACATTTTTCCGCCACTTAAAAAAAGGCTCTAAACAGAAACCAGGAAATTATAGGCCGGTGATTCTGACATCAGTTGTGGGAAAGTTATTGGAAGGTATTCTCAGACACCCGATATATAATTATTTGGATAAACATGGACTGATTAAGGATAGTCAGCATGGCTTCGTGTGTGGTAGATCACATCTAGCCAATCTTATAAGAGTTTTTCAATGAAGCTACCAAGAAAGTGGATGAAGGCAAGGCAGTGGATGTTGCCTACATGGACTTTAGCAAGGAATTTGACAAGGTCCCGCATGGGAGGCTGGTCAAGAAGGTTCAATCACTTAGCATTCAGCGTGAGATAGTAAATTGGATTAGACATTGGCTTTGTGAGAGAAGCCAGAGAGTGGTAGTAGAGTGTTGCCTCTCTGACTGGAGACCTGTGACTAGTGGTGTGCTGCAGGGATCGGTGCTGGGGCCTTTGTTGTTTGTCTGGATGATAATGTGGTTAACTGGATCAGCACATTTGTGGATAACACTAAGATTGGGGGTGTAGTGGACAATGAGGAAGGTCATCATGGCTTGCAGGGGGATCTGCATCAGCTAGAAGAATAGCAGATGGAATTTAATGCAAACAAGTACGAGGTGTTGCACTTCAGTAGACCAACCAGGATCTGTCTTACACAGTAAACAGTAGGACACTGAGGAGTGTGGTAGAACAAAGGGATACAGGTACATAATTTCTTGGAAGTGGCACCACAGGTAGATGGGGTCAAAAGGAAGGCTTATGGCACATTGGTCTTTATAAATCAATGTATTGAGTACAGAAAATGGGACGTTATGTTGAAGTTATACAAGACATTGGTGAGGCCTAACTTGGAGTATTGTGTGCAGTTTTAGTCACCTATAGGAAAGCTGTAAACGAGGTTGAAAGAGTGCAGAGAAAATTTGTAAGAATGTTGCCAGGTTTGGAGGACCTGAGTTATAAGGAAAGATTGAATAGGTTAGGACTGTATTCATTAGGACATAGAAGATTGAGAGGAGATTTGATAGAAGTATACAAAATTATGAGGGGTATAGATAGGGTAAATGCAAACAGACTTTTCCCACTGAGGTTGAGTGGGACTACAACCAAAGGTTATGGGTTAAGGGTGAAAGCTGAGAAGCTTAAGGGGAGCATGAGGGGAAACTTCTTCACTCAGGGGGCCATGTGAGTGTGGAATGAGCTGCCAGCACAAGTTGTCCATGGGAGCTCGACATCAACATTTAAGGGAAGTTTGGATTGGTACATGGATAGTAGGGATATGGAGGGCTATGGTCCTGGTGCAAGTCGATGGGAGTAGGCAGTTTAAATGGTTTCGGCATGGATTAGATGGGCTGAAGGGCCTGTTTCTGTGCTGTACATCTCTATGACTCTACGTTGTGGTATGGTTCACCTGACTGAAATTCCCAAATTCAGAAATAAAGATGTCTGAAGTGATGAGGTCTACATGGTGGGAGACGACAACCCAACATTAGTGGAGTTATTAGGAAGGTTACCAAACTGCACTCTTAGGTACATAGGAACAACAGATAGGTGAGAATGCCTTAAAGCCAAGATTTTTCTTCTTCCTGGCAAGATGGCATTGAGACTGTTTGAACCATCATAATCCAATTTAGTAGCAAGTGGAACTGCAAGATCCTGCTTCTTGTATTCTTATAGTGAACTAGTTAATGCAACAAATGAAATCCTGCCAGCTGGATCACAGAACTGAGAGGAACTACAGTATTCTTTATGGCTCGGTTCTCACCCTTTCCCAAACACCTTCTGGTTAACGACTCAACAGGGGTACAGTGCTGCTGGAGCTCACCAGAACACCGCTCCAGCACCTCTGTAAAAAAAGTCAAAATAAACAAGCAGGGAATTTAACAGCGGCCACATATTAAATAGAGGAAATTTTATGGAAGCGGGGGTTGGGGAGAGGGGGTGGTGGCTGGTGGGGAAAATACCACTAATAACATTGGGATATTTGATCATTTTTGGTGAAATCCTGTTTTTTTATTTGGGTATTTGTGAAATTCCTCCTCACTCGACCCATTGTCACAGCGTACCCTGCCTCCTGCCATTTCACAGATCCTCAGTCTCTCTCCAGCACTCATTGTTTGAGCATTGTTCGCCGAGAAAGTAAAAATCTTAGATCCTTTGAAAATTAGCATGTCACTTGCCGAAGTAGGCCGTAAGGTTGGTAAGAACGAATCGAGCATTTGCACAATAAAGCAGAAAGAAGCTGCAATTCGTGGAAGTGTTAGTGCTACCCCTACAGCTGCAAAAATGGTCTCTCTGGTTCGTGATAAAGTGCTTGCAAAGACTGAGAAAGCATTAAGTGTGTGGCTAGAGGACATGTCACAGAAGCATATCCCTGTTGATGGCAAAATTATGCGTGAAAAAGCACTTAGCCTCTATGAGCACTACTGTGAGGGGGTTGAGGAGAGCGAGAGGAAGGAGTTTAAGGCTAGTAAGGGATGGCTGGCTAGCTATGTAAAGCGCTGCAGCCTCAAGAACTACAGATCACAGGAGAATCGGCGTGGCAGATGTACCAAGTATTCTATTATGGAGCCGATCAAAGTACACGCTTGAAGTCTCTCAGAAAGAAAATTGTTGATCACAAATGATCAAAAGCTCACACTGCTGCTCTAAGTGTTGAAAATATAGCTAGTGAAGGTGCTCTTTGAAAATTATGTGACACCTTGAATGCTTCGCATCTAAAAGCAACTGGTTCAATTTTTTGTTCTGCATATTATCTAGCTCAGAATGACAGACCATACTCTGATCACTTTGGCTTATTGGAACTACAAAAAATTAATGGTATTGACATTGGAATTGGACCGCATTCCCACACTAGTGCTACAGAGATAATTAATCACATAACCATTAATATGAAAAAGAAAATTTGCCAGCATATCAAGCAGATAAATGGCAAATTTTCTGTTCTCATTGATGAATCAACAAGCCTGAGCATTAAGACCGCCCTAATAATTTATTTGAAATGTGAAAATGATGAGGAAGGTGATCCCCATTTTATATTTTTAGATCTAATTGAACTGCCTGATCAGAAAGCTGCAACTATTGCTGAGCATCTATTGAACTGTCTCAATAACCATGGGTTTGATGACTCTTGCTTGAAACAGAACCTTGTAGCATTTGTTAGTGATGGGGCGAGCGTAATGCTTGGTGTCAAATCTGGTGTTGCTACAATTCCCAAGGAACATTACCCTGATGTGATAACTTGGCCGTCTGAATCACAGATTAGGACTTGCAGTAGGTGATTCAGTGAGAAGTTCATGGAATAAATCATTTTCAATCATTTATGGACAAATTGTACTCTGTTTACAGTAGATCACCTCTACATCAAAAGGAACTGTCTGAATGTGCCTCTCAACTAGAACAACAAATTTGCAAAATAGGCTGTGTTCTGGGCACCAGGTGGGTAGCTGGCTCGTTTCGAACAGTTTCAGCAGTGTGGCAAAATTATGAAGCACTGTGTTTTCATTTTGAAAAAGCAATGTAACAAGATCTGGGAGTGACAGAAAAACCTATGAAGGTCTGTTGAAAAGGCTCTCTTCAGAACAGTTTCTATTGGACTTAGCTCTAATGTATGACACATTGTATGAACTTGGTTCACTGTCAGAGTGTTTACAGAAATGCACTACTACGATTGTTTATGCAGACAAACTGATCCAATGGAGCACAAGATCACTGCATGGACTGAAAGAGCAACCTGGTACAAAAACTCTAGAAGCTCAAGAGGCAGTTCAAAAGGGGAAGCTTGGAGAAATTACTTTAACAAGCAACAACAAAATTGTCTCCATTAATTATCTACAGTTTCTTACTAGTCTTATAAACAATATGCAGCACCGTATGTTCACGGCAACATCCTTGAAAGGTTTTCAAACTTCTAAACCTCAAAGTATGTATAAATCCCTGCTAAATGAAATGTGTGTCCTTGATAAAGATAACTGGCCTGCTGAAATATCACCTAATTATGGAGAAGCTGCAATATCATCTCTCTGTAAGAGGTTTAAGCTTCCTTCTTCCCCTGTAATAAATGCCTTCAGAGATTATGTGGAGGATCGTGGACGCCGCATCCCCCAAGATTTACGTCCATTACTGAGCTGTTCACAAGTTATTCCTATTAGTACTGCTGAGTGTGAGAGAGGATTCAGTCACATGAACTTGATAATAATAACAACACGCTCAAGGATTCTCATAAATCATGTATCAACACTTATGTTTGTTAAACTACACGGACCTCCTCTAGTTCAGTGGAATCCTGAGCCGTACGTCACATCATGGCTGCGGTACCACAGATCAGCAGATGACACCAGGACAAGAGTTGCTTCAGACCCCCGAACACATATTACACCTGACCCTTTGTGGAAACTATTGTGAAACTTCTCATTGGTGGCATTTAGTAAGTAGGTAATTACTTTTAAATTGGTAAAATACATAATTACCATCTTTTTCTTTACTTGTTTAATAATTATATTTTATGATAATTAGTGAGTGCAACCATGTAATACTTTGTCATTTTATTAAATTAAGTATTATATGTTTTATTGTACCAGTTATACACTGAAATGTAGTGATAGGCTATAATCTTGTTAATGTCTTAACTAAAACTATATTTCTGTGGAGCTCTGGAATTCATATATTTCTTTCATCTTGGTTTAGTGCTTGATATTATAAGAAGCCCTATTCATATATATATATCACACCCAATTTGTGTACCTGCTCATTACGTGAATGGAGCAAGGAAGTTGCCCAGTACATGAAATGAGCAAGTACACAAATTGGGTGTGACATATATATAGAGAGGATATAGGAAATGGCAAGCATTTTGTCAGCTCCGGCACCTAAAAAATTTTAGCACTGCACCCCTGCGACTCGATAGTTGTTATGGTGCTGCTTCGCTCAGTTGATAGCATTCACCTCTTAGTTACCAACCTGTTCTGTCAAGTTCTGATGCAGATCTAAAGCCAACAAAGCATGACTTCATTCTTGTACCGAGGGAGAGTAGTATTTTTGGGAGGTGGTGCTCTTTCAGATGAGACACTAAAATCCAAGTCCCATTTCCTGATAATGCAGGGTTTTAACCTGAAACAACGACAATTCTTCCTCAGCAACCCCCCTCCTCCCCCACCCCCCACCACAGACACTGCTCAACCCAGAGTTCCTCCGACGGGTTGTTCCAGATTCCACCATCACCATCCCTTGTGCTCCTGATTATTCAAGTGACTACATGGGTTTCTATGGCAATATTAAACATTACATACTCAACAGTAACTACTGAAAATAGCAACAAACAACCGTCTGGAGGAACTCTACAGGTAGAAGAAAGGACATGTCACTGATTTCGGTCATAATGCTGCATCAGCAGAAAATGAGACTTTGATTTTGGTGTCTTATCTGAAAGAAAACCACCTCCCCGTTGTGATTCAGAGTTTTGACCCAAATCATCAACAATTCCTTTTCTCCCAAGGACACTGGTCCAGCAGATTGGTTAATCTCTAATTTCCAGTATCTGCAATCACATGTGCCTCTACCAAAAACATTGCTTGGTTCTTCATTTCATTTGTATACAAAGTAGTTTAAACAAGAATTTTTGCAATTTAACGGTTATTTTGCCCCTCTCCATCATCAGCTCACCCTCTTTTTCCCAGTTCTGATGAAATGTCTTCCATTTGAAATGTTAATTTATATTGTCTGACCCATTTCAGACTTTGTTTTATTTCAGATTTGCTACTTTATCAATTTTCTAATCATTAACAAGCTTCACATTCATTAGCTGTCTCAAATGGGGGATGCTATCAAATGCCTTCTTGAGCTCTTTATGAATTACATGCAAAAACTTTCTCCTGCCCACTTTTCAAATTGTTCAATCAAAGATGGACACTTATTGCATATTCATAATGGATTCACTCAATCCTATTTTCTAGATGTGCCATCACATTATTCTTCACAAATTTCCTGACTGCAGGTATTAAACTGATTGGTTTACAGTTCCCTTGGCTCACCTTTCCCATTTTTCTAAGGAGTGAAGTGCTCTACTTCACTGCCCATTACACTGCTGGGGTTTAGGGCAGCAATGAAGGTCCTCTATCCCTGGTGGTATCCAGGGCTTCCACAATTGTGTCAGTAGCTCGGGTTTCACTACTCTCAGTCATGCAAGTCCCTGGTGGAGACTCAGGAATACCGTCACACTCAGATGTAGAAGGATTATTTATTGCTGTTTTTGTAACAGATTTGTTTCACCAGTCAGGGTTGTTAGCCCTGAACTGAACCTCTGAAACCAGATGACTGGTGGACCACTCTTAGTCTGGCTTCTACCCTTTGGCCTGTTCAGCATGGCTGACTCCAGGCAACGTAGCCTCTAAACCCCACGACAAGGGTGTGGTCTTCTTAGAGGAAAGCGTGAAATGGTATGGATAAAAAGTTAGCAAAGTGATACAGCAAATCCTGCTGTAGTTGCCCAACTAGACTAATCTAGGTTAAATTCTAACTTTGAGCACTGTCTGCGTAAAGTATGGATGGTCTTTCTGTGGGATCCTCCCTCTACCCCCGCCCCATTGTCCCATTTCTTCCCATATTCCACAGATGACAGGGTAAGTGAATTGGGTGTTGTAAATTGCCCTTGTGTGTAAGGATTGCTGAGCAGGAAGCTGAGAGGGGATAGGTTGCAAGGGGGATAAAGGGGAAATGGTACTGATGGGAATATTCTGAGAGCTGCTATAGATAGAGGCCATTCTGCCCACTTTGTAGAAAACAATAAAATGAATTTACAATTTTAGGAATTTTCAGCCTCTCACACAATTTCTTTAAAATCCAGGAATGGAAGCTGTGAGATTCTGATATGACTTCTTTGGGCTTATTTTAATGAATTCGCTGCTATTTTGCTGTTGTTAATTTTTGCAGGTTCTTGCTCCATATTTAATCTTAAATCATTCAGAATGTCTTGGAAAGTTACCCTCCTTTACTGTAAATCATAATATTGTAATGAAAATGGTGGAATGATAGATCATTCAAATCTATCCACCTCTTTCATTTGCTTTATCATTCATATCCTAGTTACAACATTTCATGACTTCTACATCCATTGTAAGCTTTCATTTTCTTTTTCACAGCTATTATTGTTTGTTTAGACACATATACTTTGTGAATCTCTGCTTATTGCTAAGATTTTGGGAGATTTCATCTCAGTTTGGCTTTTTTACCCCACTTCGTGCTTTTAGAAGCCCATTGTTTTGATGGAGCCTTGCTCTTCAGTGGCACACACAGGTCCAATAGAGTAAATATCAGAGTGAACTCATCTCACTATCCCCCTGTAAATTCATCCATTTACAGGCGTACCCCATTTACCATGGACATCACATTTCACCCCATGGAAGTTCCCATTGCCCAAATATTGATGCCTGCAGCCAATTTGCATTCCGAGCTTTAATAACTTGCAGTGAACTTGATTACATCACTAGGCAAATATCCACACTGTTAGGCTGTTTGCTAAACCTGACTCATTTCTGAGAAATTATTTTTCAAAAAACCTATCACTGGACCTTTGAGCCAGAAAATTACCTGTCCTTGGCTTTGAGCCACGATAACAGATCTCGGAGGACGGTGCTTGACGGTACAACTTGTTTCACGGTACCAGGTGGGTGGACAGAGACGGTCACAGTCTCTTCCTGTCAAGCAGGAATGATCTGTGAAGGGAGGATGGAGATTCTCCCGTCAGCCCTGGCCAGTCTGGTAGTTTGTCTCCATTAGTGATGAAGGTAGACGGGAAAGTAATTTGAAAGAACTAATTGGATAAGAGACGGGGATACAGAGCTTATAAAATGAAACGGGGCGTGGAGGCGACCATCAACCAAACCAAATAACTGATTAAACCTTTGCTCAGAATTCCAACAAGCTCCTAGTAGAATAACTTGGCCATTCATTACGCCTGCCCCACCTCACACTGTTCTAGTAAAAAGATTCGGTGAGATTAGCCGGCGAATTCCACTGTCGGCATCAGACACCGATCAATCTGCAGACTGGACCACTCGCCGGCGTAGGGACCCGGTGAGAACAAAGAAACTGAACTAAAACTCGCATTTAACGGCTTTAAGAAATTTACCAGCCGACCCCATTAACTCAACCAGCTGTCTGCAACTAGTCATGGCTCGGCAGTGACGTTGTCTGGTTAGTTTTAATGGCCGAAGTACATGATTCTTATATCCTCGTCTCTTTAAAAATAAAGGTGGCCTATTAGCAAGCCGATAGACCGGGAACTAAGGGGTGTGGGGGTGTTGATATTTTTATTCTCTCTCTCTCTCTCTCTCCCCCCCCCCCACCCCGTTTTAAAATTATTCCTCCAAATACTTATCGCGCACTCACTGGGGTTAGCTCTGGCGGGTTCACTTGGTCACCACGACTCCAGCGAGACACTTCTGTGATTCGAGATTTACCTCAGAAACCGAGGGAGAGAGACGTGCCTCGCTCTGATGCCACAAAGAGACAGTGCCGTCCACCTCCTGACATGCAACCCAAGATTTCTTCCACCCTGAAGCCGGTGGATCAGGGAACCACTAGAGAACACAGGGATGGTGAGGAAAATGAGTCACCTTGCGCATCAGATCGGCCTAGACTGTGGTTATTCCCGGTAGTTCACGGCTTGCATTGTATTCCCCCATGATGTGCGGGCTCGGCCCTACAACGCAGACCGGCAGTGGGAATGACTCCCATCTGAGGAGTCAGCCGCGGGCAAATCTCCCACTGGGCTGGGGTGGGGTGGGGTCAGAGAATGGGCGAAGAATAAGGTTGCTAGATTCCTACTACCGAGAAGCAGCCTGCTTGAAGCCTACCTAGCCAATTCTTTGCTGCTCTCCACCGTCTGCACTGAGCGGGCCGAGTTCATCCGAGTAGCAGCCCACGGAGCCGCAGTCAATGGTACACACAAAATAATCTGCGGACGCTGGGATCAAAGCAACACTCACAGACTGTCCTCGCCCGCGGTGACCGCAGTGACTGTAAGGCAGGTGTACAGTGCGAGCGCCGGCTCCGGTTACTGAACCCTCCTCTCGGCACCAGATGTGATGTGATCCCGTGGTCTCAGCTGCCGCTCACATCTGCCACCTTATTGTAAGGATGAAAATGCTGCCCACGTAAACGGTTAGCTCCCGCACAGTTATCTGCGGGACTATATTCCACCACAGAACGTATTTCAATCGTGGAGCCACGACTCGGTGTTCCGCGTTCAGTGTACAGCTTCAAGATGCTTTATTACTGGATATTACTTTTCAACTACACATTTACGGTCTTACCGGAAAGTTCACTATATTCACAAATTCCCAGCCCGCTATTCAGCAGTATAAATGCTGTTCTTATACGAAAAAAAAACATTCAGCAGAAAATGCTGGAAAAGCCCAGCAAATTGGGCGGCGTTTGTGGAAAGAGGAACAGTGAGGGTTTCTGGGCAGAAATGGGAAGGAGAGAGAGATCCAAGTTTGTCCTTAGTAGGGAAGAAGGCGGGCGTATAAAATGAAGGGAATGTCTGTCGTATTATGCGATGAAACGACATGATGCGGTTAATTACTAGCACATTACGCTTCCTGGTCTGTGCTATGTGCTGTTAATAAAAAAGTGGTGGGACGTCTCCAGCAGGCTTAACTTTGAGGAGGATGAGAAAAAAACTGAGCCAACATTATTTAAAGACAGAAAATGCTGAAACACTAAGCAGGGCAGGTGGCATCAGTGGAAAGAGAAATAATTAACATTTCAGATGAGGAATCCTTCATCAGGTTCGGGAGAGGAACAATGTGGTCTGGATAACAGCAAACTCTGAGTGCAACAATTTCAGATAAAGAGCTAGTGCCGAGCAAGCTTGTGGGCCTGAAGATCAATAAGTTCCCTAGTCCTGATGGAATGCATCCCAGGGTACTAAAAGAAATGCCAAAAGTTATGGTAGAGGCTTTGGTGATAATTTACCAAAATTCTCTGGACTCTGGGCAGGTTCCAGCCGATTGGAAGACGGCGAATGTCACGCCACTGTTCAAAAAAGCATGTAGGCAAAGGCAGGTAACTATAGACCAACAACAGGAATTCTGCAGATGCTGGAAATTCAAGCAACATACATCAAAGTTGCTGGTGAACGCAGCAGGCCAGGCAGCATCTATAGGAAGAGGCGCAGTCGACGTTTCAGGCCGAGACCCTTCGTCAGGACTAACTGAAGGAAGAGTGAGTAAGGGATTTGAAAGCTGGAGGGGGAGGGGGAGATGCAAAATGATAGGAGAAGACAGGAGGGGGAGGGATGGAGCCGAGAGCTGGACAGGTGATAGGCAGAAGGGGATACGAGAGGATCATGGGACAGGAGGTCCGGGAAGAAAGACGGGGGGGGGGGAGTGACCCAGAAGATGGGCAAGAGGTATATTCAGAGGGACAGAGGGAGAAAAAGGAGAGTGAGAGAAAGAATGTGTGCATAAAAATGAGTAACAGATGGGGTACGAGGGGGAGGTGGGGCCTAGCGGAAGTTAGAGAAGTCAATGTTCATGCCATCAGGTTGGAGGCTACCCATACGGAATATAAGGTGTTGTTCCTCCAACCTGAGTGTGGCTTCATCTTTACAGTAGAGGAGGCCGTGGATAGACATGTCAGAATGGGAATGGGATGTGGAATTAAAATGTGTGGCCACTGGGAGATCCTGCTTTCTCTGGCGGACAGAGCGTAGATGTTCAGCAAAGCGGTCTCCCAGTCTGCGTCGGGTCTCACCAATATATAAAAGGCCACATCGGGAGCACCGGACGCAGTATATCACCCCAGTCGACTCACAGGTGAAGTGATGCCTCACCTGGAAGGACTGTTTGGGGCCCTGAATGGTGGTAAGGGAGGAAGTGTGAGGGCATGTGTAGCACTTGTTCCGCTTACACGGGTAAGTGCCAGGAGGGAGATCAGTGGGGAGGGATGGGGGGGACGAATGGACAAGGGAGTTGTGTAGGGAGCGATCCCTGCAGAATGCAGAGAGAGGTGGGGAGGGAAAGATATGCTTAGTGGTGGGATCCCGTTGGAGGTGGCGGAAGTTACGGAGAATAATATGTTGGACCCGGAGGCTGGTGGGGTGGTAGGTGAGGACCAGGGGAACCCTATTCCTAGTGGGGTGGTGGGAGGATGGAGTGAGAGCAGATGTACGTGAAATGGGGGAGATGCGTTTAAGAGCAGAGTTGATAGTGGAGGAAGGGAAGCCCCTTTCTTTAAAAAATGAAGACATCTCCCTTGTCCTAGAATGAAAAGCCTCATCCTGAGAGCAGATGCGGCGGAGACGGAGGAATTGCGAGAAGGGGATGGCGTTTTTGCAAGAGACAGGGTGAGAAGAGGAATAGTCCAGATAGCTGTGAGAGTCAGTAGGCTTATAGTAGACATCAGTGGATAAGCTGTCTCTAGAGACAGAGACAGAAAGATCTAGAAAGGGGAGGGAGGTGTCGGAAATGGACCAGGTAAACTTGACGGCAGGGTGAAAGTTGGAGGCAAAGTTAATAAAGTCAACGAGTTCTGCATGCGTGCAGGAAGCAGCGCCAATGCAGTCGTCGATGTAGCGAAGGAAAAGTTGGGGACAGATACCAGAATAAGCACGGAACATAGATTGTTCCACAAACCCAACAAAAAGGCAGGCATAGCTAGGACCCATACGGGTGCCCATAGCTACACCTTTAGTTTGGAGGAAATGGGAGGAGCAAAAGGAGAAATTATTAAGAGTAAGGACTAATTCTGCTAGACGGAGCAGAGTGGTGGTAGAGGGGAACTGATTAGGTCTGGAATCCAAAAAGAAGCGTAGAGCTTTGAGACCTTCCTGATGGGGGATGGAAGTATATAGGGACTGGACATCCATGGTGAAAATAAAGCGGTGGGGGCCAGGGAACTTAAAATCATCGAAAAGTTTAAGAGCGTGAGAAGTGTCACGAACATAGGTCGGAAGGGATTGAACAAGGGGTGATAAAACAGTGTTGAGGTATGCAGAAACGAGTTCGGTGGGGCAGGAGCAAGCTGAGACAATAGGTCGGCCAGGACAGGCAGGTTTGTGGATCTTGGGTAGGAGGTAGAAACGGGAAGTGCGGGGTGTGGGAACTATAAGGTTGGTAGCAGTGGATGGGAGATCCCCTGAGCGGATAAAGTCGTTGATAGTGTGGGAGACAATGGCCTGGTGCTCCTTAGTGGGGTCACGATCGAGGGGTAAATAAGAGGAGGTATCCGCGAGTTGTCGCTGTGCCTTGGCAAGGTAGAGGTCAGTACGCCAGACTACAACAGCACCCCCTTTATCAGCGGGTTTAATAATAATGTTAGGATTAGTGCGGAGGGAGTGGAGAGCAGAGCGTTCCGAAGGAGTGAGGTTGGAATGGGGACAAGGTGCGGTGAAGTCGAGACGGTTGATGTCCCGTCGGCAGTTGGCAATAAAGAGATCCAGAGCAGGCAGAAGACCAGAGCGGGGTGTCCATGAAGAAGAGGAGGGTTGAAGACGGGAGAAGGGGTCATCGGTGGGGGTGGAAGAGTCCTTGCCGAAGAAGTAGGCTCGGAGACGGAGACGGCGGAAGAAGAGTTCCGCATCATGGCGAACACGGAACTCGCTGAGGTGTGGGCGAAGGGGGACAAACGTGAGGCCCTTACTGAGGACAGAGCGTTCTGCCTCCGACAGTTGAAGGTCGGAGGGGATGGTAAAGACCCGGCACGGATGGGAGCTGGGATCAGAGGGGGGAGGGGGGAGGCTGGGGGTGTCAATGGAGAGGGGAGGGTTGGGGTGAGAGGAAGATGGAGCCTCTGAGGGCCCAGGAGTTGATGGTGGGATCTGAGGAAGACGGGGCTGCGGAGTGGTGGTGGGGGAAGGGGAGACGGGAATCACAACAGCAGCACATAAAGACCCGGCCTGGAGTTCAAGGCTGGAATCTTGAGAGCTGGGATCAGAGGGGGGAGGGGGGAGGGGGGAGGCTGGGGGTGTCAGTGGAGAGGGGAGGGTTGGGGTGAGAGGAAGATGGAGCTTCTGAGGGCCCAGGAGTTGACGGTGGGATCTGAGGAAGACGGGGCTGCGGAGTGGTGGTGGGGGAAGGGGAGACGGGAGTCACAACAGCAGCACATAAAGACCCGGCCTGGAGTTCAAGGCTGGAGTCGCAGTTGGTGGTTGCGCGATCGCTTTGAATGTCTCCATGGTCGTTGCTGGAGTCCGGGTTTTGAATATGTCCTGAGGTGTTGGAGCCGCCGAGATCAACGGCAGAGGCCGCAACCGAAAGTTCATGCCTGCTAGCGTCGGGGCCGGCAGGCTCTGGAGTCCGTAGATGTAAGATCTTGCGATCTTTGCCTAACATAACAAAGTCAAAGAAACGGCGATTGCAGGCGTGGATCCGACGGAGGATGAAATAGCGGGTAGGACCATTACAGACGGCGAAGAAAGTGTCCCGAAGGTGTGGAAGGGTCTGGGATAGGGACACCAAGTACCTCCTCATGGCGGAGAGCGTCGCCTTCAGAGCTTGACGGGAGAAGCGGCGAGAGGCAGAGTCAATGAAATGTGAGTACCTGGGATCCTCAGAAGGTCCAAATTGAGAGGCTTGGAAACGAATCCTAAAGCCAACTGGAGTAAGTTGGCGACGGAGGCACGTTCCAAGAAAGGATACATGGCTGTGATAGCGAGTTTGAGTCAAAGTCTGGTCGAAAAGTTGAAGAGCCGAAGAAATCACAGATGGGGAGCAGTGAGAGATAACTATAGGCCAGTTGGTTTAACATCTGTAGTTGGAAAAATGCTTGAAGCTATCATTAAAGAAGAAATAGCAAAGCATCTGGAAAGGAATGTATCCATCAGACGGATGCAGTATGAATTCAGCACAGGCAGGTCCTGTTTGACAAACTTACTGGAGTTCTTTGCGGATATGATGAGCACAGTGGATAGAGGGGAACAGATGGACGTTGCTTACCTGGATTTCCAGAAGGCGTTCGATAAGGTGCTGCATACAAGTTAAGAGAAGGAAACATAGAGTTGAGAGTGATGTATTAGCATGGATAGAGGATTAGTTAACCAATAGAAAACAGAGAGTTGGGATACATGGCTGTTACTCTGGTTGTCAATCAGTGGTGAGCGATGTACCGCAGGGGTCAGCACTGGGCCCACAACTGTTCACAATATACATTAACGATCTGGAAGAGGGGACCGTGTGTAGTGTATCTAAGTTTCCTGATGACACTAAATGAGTGGAAAAGCAAATTGTGCAGAAGATACGGAGAGTCTGCAGAGAGATATAGATAGGTTAAGTGAGTGGGCAAGGGTCTGGCAAGTGGAGTACAATGTTGGTAAATGCGAGGTCATCCAATTTGGAAGGAAAAATGGAAGATCAGATTTTTATTTAAATCGTAAAAAAATTGCAGCATGCTGTTGTGCAGAGAGTCTTGAGAGTGCTCATGCATGAATCACAAAGGTTGGTTTGCAGGTGCAGCAGGCTATCAAGAAGACAAATGAAATGTTGGCCTTCATTGCTAGAGGGATTGAATTTAAGAGCAGGGAGCTTATGTTGCAACTGTACAGGGTACTGGTGAGGCTGTACCTGGAGTACTGCGTGCAGTTCTGGTCTCCTTACTTGGATATACTGGCTTTGGAGGCAGTGTAGAGGAGGTTCACCAGGTTGATTCCAGATATGAGGAGAATGGACTATGAGGAGAGATTGAGTCACCTGGGACTGTATTCGCTGGAATTCAGAAGAATGACAAGAGATCTTATAGAAACACATAGAATTATGAAAGGGATAGATAAGATAGAGGCAGGAAGGTTGTTTATACCGGTAGGTGAGACTAGAACTAGGGGACATAGCCTCAAGATTCAGGGGAGTAGATTTAGGACAGAGATGAGGAGGTACTGCTTTTCCCAGAGAGCGGTGAATCTGCGGAATTCTCTGCCCGATGAAGCAGTGGAGGCTACCTCAGTAAATATATTTAAGACAAGGATGGATAGATTTTTGCATAGTAAGGGAATTTAAGGGTGATGGGGGAAAGGCAGGTGGGTGGAGATGAGTCCATGGCCAGATAAGCCATGAACTTACTAAATGGTGGAGCAGGCTTGATGGGCCAGGTGGCCGACTCCTGCTCCTATTTCCTATCTTCTAATGTTCAACAAAGGGAATTCCTCTGATAGAGAAAAGACAGCTGGTGGGTGGGATAAGGGAAAACTATTATAACTGTGGAACTTGTTTCTGATTTGGCTGCAGCATAGTGAACTCGCTCACTGGAACAGACCATACAGACACATAAAGAGTAAGGGAAGGCAGGCAGAAATGGTTCCTGTATATAGAAAAAGATCATGTTATTTAAAGCTAGAGAACCCCATGTTGAATCTTGAATGCTGCACATGCCCAAAAGATTGTATTGTGTCCCATTGTAACAGTGTAAAGTACCATTTAATTATCAAAGGTCCAGGCTGATCACTAAATGTTTGGTTTATAATCTCTTAAAGTGAAATGGTAGATTAAAATTTTGTTTATATTCAATAACTAAAGGAAATAAAGCTAATGATTTATCTAAAAGACTCTGGACCACATGGAAATAGTTTCAAAATATTTCAAAAACAAGTGCTGTAAATACACATCCATAAGGTGGAAGACATTGATATAGTGTTAAATTTCAAACTTGCTATTTTCACTCACTCTCTCAAAAATAAATCCAATTACTCAGTGCCTTCCTCGATACTATTTCTACTGATAGTCAAAAGGAGTCTATTTAGTAGAATGCACAATCAAGGTTTAATGTTCTAATGCAACACACACACACACACAAAATGCTGGAGGAACTGAGAAGTTCAGGCAGCTTCTATGGAAATGAATGGACAGTCGATGTTTCAGGCTGAGGCCCTTCATCAGGACTGGAAAGAAAGGGGGAAGAGGTGTGGAAGAGGAGAGGGAGTACAAGCTAGAAGGTGATAGGTGAAGCCAGGTGGGTGGGGAAAGAGGGATGAAGTAAGAAGCTGAGATGTGAGAGGTGGAAAAGGTAAAGGGTTGAAGAAGAAGGAATTTGATAGGAGAGGAAAGTGGACCATGGCAGAAAGGAAAGAAGGAGGGGTACCAGGCGAGGTGATAGGCAGGTGAGGAGAGAGAAGAGGTTAAAGGGGAGCCAGAGTGGGGAATGGAAGGAGGCAGGGAGAATACTGAAAGTTAGAGAAATCAATGGTCATGCCATCAATTTGGAAGCTACCCAGATCGGAATATTCATTTTGCAACTTGAGATTGGCCTCATCATGGCAATAGAGGAGGTCATGGACTAACATGTCAGAATGGGATTAGGAAGTAAAATTAAAATGATTGGCCACCAGGAAATCCTTTTACAAAGTTGACTGCAGTACTGTCAAAATGATATCCAAATGACAATAAAATGATAAGCAGATAACTGACCTCTGAACCAACATGGTTGGGCCAACTGTTAAGTACTAGAATAACTTGTAAATAAAGAAAATAATTTTCAATTTTAAATTAATGGACTTCAAATGAAGTAAGTTCCCTTTAACTGATATCTTCCGCCTTTACAGGAAGTTCCCCCAGAGGGAAGAGAAATCTTGGTAAATGGTCTCCAGGGGAAATGAACATGAGCTAATAGTTATTCAGAGGAAATGATACTGCCAGTTAGGAGCCTCTCGACATTGAAAGATGCTTCACTTCAAAAGATCTGAGAATCAATGTCTGTAAAGGCAGATTAATGCTCTGAAAGCTGAGAGGGAGCAGAAAGAGTAATGAAAAGATCAATTTCTTCTTGTTCAAAGAAGATGAATCCACAATTTGGAATAAAATTACACATTCATCAATAGCTAAAAACGATATTAATTGATCAATTAAAAACATATTAAATCCATATTTTGTACCCAATAAAGGCAATGCCATTATGCCTGATGGATGGAACTGAAGTTTGACTGATGGAATGAAAAGTCTCTTTAATAAGACAGAGTGGTGTATAGATGTGGAAGAAAAATAGTAAGACATTCTGACGAATGTTAAGAGGTTAATGACCTCCTTCCAGCATGTGAATTCAAAGTCTGTAATCACTTATCTGCGACTGATGTGACTGAAATGTGCTTGTAGATGGGATGGGAAAATAACTATGTCTGTGCTTCCTTGTTCTAAGAATCATCATGTGTCTGCGCTTGGGAAAGCCTGATACACTGCCCTGAGAACTAACACTTAAGAAAAGGACACATAGTGCAACTTCGCTATCCTAACGAGTTGTAGTTGAAGTTCCCTCCTTCTTCAGATTTAAGTGCTTCTTGTCACGTACACCTGGGGTATAAATAAGGGCGTAATCCATTGTTGAGCAGAGCTGTGGAGCTCTGTTTTAGAAGTCTGCACTCTCCATGATATCATGAAATAAAACCCTTTAGTCTGAAACAAGTCTCTGAGTCGACCTGATCTATTCTGTCTGCTGCTCCTGACATTTATCCGCAACAATAGAATAGAATGTATCAAACACCTCTACTTCCTCAGGAAGCTAAAGAAATTTGTCACATCGCCATCTACTCTTTTATCGTTGCACAAAAGGCATACTATCTGGATACATAACAGCATGGTATGGTAACTACCCTCCACATGGCTGCAAGAAACTACAGGATTCTGGACACAGCTCCGCACTTCATGGAAACCAGCCTCCACTCTGTGGACTCTGCCTATACTTCCCAGTACCTCAGAAAAGCAGCCAGCATAATCAAAAACCCCACCAACTCCAGACATCCATTTTCTCTGCCATTGGGTAGAAGATACAAAAGTCTGAAAGCACACACTACCAGACTCAAGAGCAGTTTCTACCCCACTCTATTAAAACTACTGAATTGTTTCCGAGTACAATAGGTACCAGGAAACACGAGGTCCACAACCTTGTCGTGGTTTGGAGACTTGTGAGCCTCAATGGCCCGGCAAGTTATGTTGGCTGGAGTCAGGGCTTCATGCTTTGGCTCTTGGTAGGGTCACCCATGCCAAACAGATCAAGGGTAGAGGACAGGCTAAGAGTGGTCCACCGGTCCTCCAGGTTCGGGGGTTCAGCTTAGTCATAGTCATACTTTATTGATCCTGAGGGAAATTGGTTTACGTTACAGTTGCACCTTAAATAATTAAATAGTGATAAAACCATAAATAATTAAATAGTAATATGTAAATTATGCCAGGAAATAAGTCCAGAACCAGCCTATTGGCTCAGGCTGTCTGACCCTCCAAGGGAGGAGTTGTAAAGTTTGATGGCCACAGGCAGGAATGACTTCCTATGATGCTCTGTGTTGCATCTCAGTGGAATGAGTCTCTGGCTGAATAACAACCCTGACTAGCAAAGCAAAATTGTTACAGAAACAGCAACAAAGAATTCTTCTACATCTGAATGCGACAGTATTCCTGAGTTTCCGCCCAGGACTTGCATGACAAATGATGGCGAAAACTGAGAAGATACCGATACAATGAAGGAAGTCTGAACAGCACCAGAGATGGAGGACCTTCATTGCTGCCCTAAACGCCAGTGGCTTAACAGGTAGTAAGTACTCTTGACCTCGCAATCTACCTTGTTATATCTTGCACTTTGTCATTTACCTGCACTATACTCTCTCTGTTTCTGTTATACTATATTGTTCTACGTCAGTGCACTGTTTAATGATCTGATCTGTATGAACAGTGTGCAAAATAAGCTTGTCACTGCATCTTGGTACATGTGACAATAATACCTGTACCAAAGAATTCTGCCTGATGGATGGTCTGGAAAATCTGACTCAACGATGCAATGGAAAGCTTGATTGATTCAACAGCATGTTTACCTGATTGATGGATTGGTTAAAACCCTTAGCTATCTTAATGATATGCAATAGCCACCTAATGGAACAGCTCAGCAGCTTGATAAAATGACATTCTGGTCCAATAGAATAACCAACCTTATTGATGAAATTGCATGCCAGCTTGATGGAATAGCATGAGAGGTTGATTGAATATGTTGATTGATATGTCTGATGAAATGGCAATTGTAGATAGTGGCAAAACTATAGCACTTCACCAGTGATTCAGGCATCCCAGATACGCACTCTTTTAGCCATCATACTGGGGTAGCTAGTGGAGTTCATTTCCTGGTAGGTGTTAGACCATTGACAGCACAGCGTTAGCAATGATATTGCTGTTCAACGTCAGAAGGATAGCGGTGGGATACTGCTGTTGGAGATCGTCACAGCCTGTCAATTATGCCGTGTGAATTGTTGTTCCTCTCCGTGCCTTGTGGCACAGCAGGCAACAACCTTGCTGTTTCTTTAGGATTTGGCTTTTTTTTAAACGAGGCTGAGTTGCTAGCTTGATGCTCAACCAAACGTGGATGGAAAGGGTGCAAGGAGCCGGCCGGATTCGAACCTGAACCACTTGACTCAAAGTCTGGTGAGGATGCCACCACAGCATCGTCTAACGTTGTGTGAATAACCCTGCAATACTGTGTTGTATATGTTACCTGCCAGTCAGCAATCGGATTTAGTATGTTTTCAAAGACATTCTGCAAGCAAACAGTGAATGTTCCATTTGATGAGGAGTTTTCAATACAATTCATCGAACATAGAACAGTACAACATAGGACAAGGTCCTTCAGCCCACAGTGTTGTTTCAATCTAATTAGGAATCAAATGCCTAGAGGGAAGTGATGGGCAGGTAAGAAGATAAGGTGAGAGAGGGAAAAATTTTAATTCCATTTCCCATTCCTATTCCAACATGTCAATCCATGGCCTCCTCTTCTATCGCAATGAGGCCACACTTAGGTGGAAGGTGTTGTAGCGTGGATGAAATCACCGGAGAGACAGAGTCACTGGTAGATACAAAGCAGCTTCTTCATTCAACAACACAAGGTACAGCAGGCATCATATGGACGGAGATGCTTTCAGTAGAAAGGTCTGCTAGCCCAATGTGGGCTCGATATTTATATGCTAAACACAAAGGCAATTGCTTCTTAAAAAGTTACAGACAATGCATAGACAATGCTTCCTTTTGAAGCTACATACAAACATCACACCTTCTGACTTCATCCTTTCCTTCCGACGCCAACATGTCTGGCTTGGTACCCACAGCCTTTAGGAATGCAAGTTAAATCCACAATACATTTATTTGGCATTTTATGTGCTAACATAGAAGACAATTAATATTTATGATGTATAGATAATACTGTCTCCGAAACTACAACATCTGGTCAAACTACAGCGCCAGAAGCATCTGGTATTCACACCTTTTTAGGAAGCACATTGTTGTGGACTCAATCCACAGTACTTTGTCAAATAGTCAAATAGAAGTCTGGTGGCCAAAGTCATTTAAGTGTAAACAAATCATCTATCCCAAAAAACTCATTCTAACAGGAGGAGCAAGACCTTATATTCTGTCTGGATAGCCTCCAACCTGATGGCATGAACATCGATTTCTCAAGCTTCCAGTAATGCCCTGCTCCCACCCTTCACTATTCCCCATTCTTGTTTCCCTCTCACACATTCTCTCCTTACCTGCCCATCACCTTCCTCTGGTGCTCCTCACCCCTTTCTTTCTTCCATGGCCTTCTGTCCTCTCCTATCAGATTCCCCCGTCTCCAGCCTGTTATCTCTTTCACCAAGCAACTTCCCAGCTCTTTACTTCACCCCTCCCTCCTCCCAGCTTCACTTATCACCTTGTGTTTCTTCCTCCCCTCCCCCGACCTTCTTACTCTGACTCCTCATCTTTTTTTCCTCCAATCCTGATAAAAGGTCTCGGCCCAAAATGTCGACTGTATTCTTTTCCATAGACACTGCCTGGCCTGCTGAATTCCTCCAGCATTGTGATTGTGTGTGTGCACGTGTGTTTTGCATGCCACGTCTTATTTACCTCCCCATCAACCTGTGTAGCCACTTTCAGGAAGGTCTGGGCTCTCTGATCCCTCTGCAGATCAACACTGTTAATGGTCTTGCCATTAACAGTATGCTGATTCTTTACCTTTGATCTCCCAAAGAGCAACTCTTCACATTTGGTTGGGTTAAGTTCCATCTGCCATTTGTTGCTCACCTCTGCAAATGATCAATATCCCACTGTGTCCTTTGCCGGTCTTCTACACTATCCACCTATCTGTCTTCATCCACGTCATATACAACATTGATGTAGTGGTCATCATGCTTATCTGCCACATGGAAGGTCTCTGGTTCAATATGTCCCTTTATTAGAGGGCAGCACAGCAGTGGCATCGATAACCTATCACCTCCCTGCTTCCCCTCCCCCACCCCTTTGTCTTTCAAATTACTGGTTTTTCAACTGAACCTACCAGCCTTTTCCTTCCAACCCTCCCCCACCTTCTTTATAGGGCCTCTGCCCCTTCCCTCTTCAGTCCTGACAAAGGATTCCAGCCTGAAACGTCGACTCATCGTTTCCACGGATGCTGCCCAACCTGCTGAGTTCCTCCAGCATGTTGTGAGTCTTGGATATCAGACCGCTGTAAATGACACTGGAGAGGTAGCAATGGGGTATAAAGAAATGACAGACGAACTTAATGAGCACTTTGTGTCAGTCTTTACTCTGAAAAACAGTAGCAGAATGTCAGAAATGAGAGTGTCAGGGAGCAAAGTGAGTATCATTGCTATTTCTAAGGAGAAGGTACTTGGACCAGCTGAAAACTCTGAAGGTAAATAAGTCACCTCAGCCAGATGGACTACACCCCAGGGTCTGAAAGAGGTAGCCTAAGAGATTAGGGAGGCATTAGTAAAGATCTTTCAATAACTAGATTCTGGAATGGTTCCAGAGGACTTGAAAATTGCAACCTCACTCCATTCTTCAAGAAGGAATTCTTTGAGGAAATAACTGACAGGATAGAGAAAGGAGACTCAGTGGATGTTGTTTATTTGGATTTTCAGAAGGCCTTTGACAAGGTCCACACACAAGTCTGCTTAATAAGATCCATGGTATTATAGGAAAGGTACTAGCAGGGACAGAAGATTGGCTGACTGGCAGGAAGCAGAGTAGGAATAAAGGGGGTCTTTTCGGGCTGGATGCTGGTGACTAGTGGTGTACTGCAGGAGTCGGCGATAGGACATTGTATGTCAATTATTTGGATAAAGGAATTGATGGCTTTGTGGTCATGTTTGTGTATGCTACAAAGATAATTGGGGGGCAGGTAGTGTCTGCAGAAGGACAAGTCTTAGACTTCTAAGAATGGGCAAAGAAGTGGCAAATGAAATATAGTGTAGGGAAGTGCATGGTCATGCATTTTGGCAGAAAGAATAAAGGTGTATACTATTTTCTAAAAAGGGAAAAAATTCAAAAAATCGGGCTGGCTGGTGGCGCAATGACATCAGCGCTGGACTCTGGAACGGGGGGTTCCCGGGTTCGAATCCAGTCAGGGCCACTCCCGAGTGTGCTTTCCATCCGTGCCGGGTTGAGTGTCGAGATCAGAACTTGACCTCGTAAAATAAAGGGAAAAATATTGCGAAATAGACGTCTGTGTGAGGAGTGGCATGCCACACAGTCTCTCTCTCTCTCGCTCCACGCCTTCTAAAGGCATGAAAAAGACATCGTTCCACCAACATCGCACACTCACGGATGCATGCACGTCAAAAAAAATCCAAAAAATCAGAGGTGCCGGGGACCTCACACAGAATTTCATAAAGTTTAACTTGCAGGTTGCATCTGCCTGGTTATGGAATGGACTGGCTACCTGTTGGAAATAGTCACAGCTTAGTGTTTCTGTGTAGAGCAGCGGTCCCCAACCACCGGGCCGCAAAGCATGTGCTACCGAGCCGTGAGGAAACCATATGAGTCAGCTGCACCTTTCCTCATTCCCTGTCACGCACTGTTGAACTTGAACATAGGGTTGCCAACTGTCCTGTATTTGCCGGGACATCCCGTATTTTGGGCTAAATTGGTTTGTCCCGTACTTCCCCCACTAAGGTAGAGCATTCCTATGAAATCTTTCGTGCCGAAATGGCGTGAAGCGAAGAAGCAATTACCATTAATTTATATGGGAAAATTTTTTGAGCATTCCCAGACCCAAAAAATAAACTAGCAAATCATACCAAATAACACATAAAACTGAAAATAAATAACACTAACATATAGTAAAAGCAGGAATATGATAAATACACAGCCTATATAAAGTAGAAATAATGTATGTACTGTACAGTATAGTCCAGAAGATGAAGGCAAAACCGAATTTGTGGGGAAAAGAAGTCGGCACATATGCGCATGCGCACACAGGTGCCCACGCAAGGCTTCATGGTCATGGTAGTCTTTCCTGGGTGAAAGTGTCCCAGGATTTGACTGCTATTTTTGTCCCTTATTTGGGAGTGAGAACATTGGCAACCCTAACTGTAAAAGACATGTCGAGGTGAGTTTAACCCTACTTGACACCCCCTCCCCGCCACCCCCCACCGCCGGTCGGCAAGAATATTGTCAATATTAAACTGGTCTGCGGTGCAAAAAAGGTTGGGGACCCTTGGTGTAGAGAATGTTACTTCATAAACATTGTTTATGCCCATCATAAACATGTCGTTACTTTGTCTAGGTCTTGGAACATTTATTTGCACAAGACTGTTGAATGGAATTGACTGCCAGATCAGATGGAATGACACGAGAATTAAATTAGACCCAAACCCAAGTACAGTGTTGCTCATAACCCAAAGTAAACTCCATGTGTACGCAGAGGGACAAAATTCTTGGCATTTCATTGCCGGTTTAGCTCTTGTATCTACAAGAGAACACGCAGATAATGACAATTAATCTCACTTTCACTAATCTTGTCCTTCTAAGCAGCAGAAGTCATGCATTTGAGAGGTGATATTGACAAAGCTTTTATGACTTTCAAATGGTGGGGTATTCCATACCTTCCGGTCTCACGACCAGTGTGAGTTCAACCAGACGGCTATGACCTTCAGGACTCGTACCATATTGATCACTAACGGTGCTACCAAGCCACTCTTAGAAATGTACATTTAAGTCTTCACCAGGGACTGACTCATCAGCTGAAGGTGCTAGTGGTAATCAGTTCTCTAATCCATATTTTTCCAGTTGATTTCTTAAGGTATTCACAAGGCTTTGAAGCAATATTGGAGATTACCAGGGCCACTCCCGTCTTACTTTATCCTACTTAGTTGGCATCTCAGGGAGCCTGACCTGCTACTCTATGATGCTGACTGAAAAGACACCATGGAGGCATACAGCATGGATACAGGTCTAATAGGCAAAGCTCAAATCATTCATGCTGATTCTGTTGCTAAGTGACCTAGTCCCATCTGCTCATATTTGGCCAATATCCCTCTGAACCTCTCCAAGCCATGTACTAATCTGGATAGCTTTTAAATGTTTAGATGGCTTTTAAATGTGTGTGCACCCTGATGTCTTGCCAATCATTGCAGGGGACTTCCACCAGGCCAGCTTGGGGGAGTCTCTGACAGCACTACCACCAACATGGGATATTTTTCCATAGTTTATTTTGCAGGAGGTTAAATATTATCTTTATTTGCAACATTAAAATCTCCGGATAAATCAGATATGCACCTAAAAGTAAAGTAAGATTTCCAATTATGCAGAAAGATGAGACAAAAGAGGCTTCCCCTTTTCCATAAACTTCTAAAATTAAGATGACATCCTATGGAGGAATTAAACCAAAGGTATTTTTGCACAAATGGAGAACAATTACAAGTAAAATCATTTCAAAGGCCTCCAATACAACTACACTGACATAAACAGTGAGGTAGTCAATTAGCAGTCATTCTAGAAAAGTTATTTTATAAACGAACTGCAGCGAATGCTCTCTGCTCTCCAGAAAAAGAAATGAGCTAAGGAATGGAAGATATTATCACTGCAAGCTGTTGGCTTTAGAATTAAGTTCTTCCAAGCAGTTACAAGCTCTGCTCCAATATATAATTTAGCCCAATACCCCCTTATACCAGTAATGTGTTCAATACAATTTTCCTCAGCAAGCATTCCTCTAGTTCTGCAGAAGGATGACTACAAACTCAAGGGTTTAAGTGGCATTGTAAGCTTAAATACGATGTAGTTAATGGCACACATCTTTAATTCAAAAAGAACTTTGAAAATGTTAATTACAGAAATCATAAAACTTAACTTTCGAGACATAATTGCTGTATGATGTAAACAGCTCAGTTGGTCTCACAGTATGATATCAAAGTCACAAAGGAGTCCCCAGTGATCACTACAAAATCGTCCACATTCCAATTTGTCTTGACCCACAAGGGACATTTCCTTTGGGACAATTTGACCTTCGCTGGAAGCCCTGTAAAACACACGGTCAAAGCGGAGCCTACAAGCATAAAACGCCTTCAAGTTATTATTAGCTGTAGTATCCCAGGTGTATCGGCAGTGTTCGGGTTTGTTTAAGAATTCCCAGACATCTGAGATATTAGCTGGCAATCCTCCTAATTTTTTCACCTGCATAAGAAAAAAAACACAGAAGACAAGTCACACTCAACTTACTGTATGTCTACATCAGGTTCCTAGATCATATCCCACCACCCCAAGTTTATTATCTTACATCAATCCATCAATACCTAATACCAGGTGAAAGACTTCCAGCAGAAAGGGACATAACACAAGGCAGTTCCCCTTATCTGCTCCACACTGAAAATGTTCAATTACAAAATACTTCCAGTCCAAAATTAATAATATGCTGTCACAAATGGCAAATTAAGTAAGAAACTAACTAATAAGATAATAAGAATCTATGGAACATGCCAAGGTAAATATTAAAGTTGTGCCGAAAACATTTCAGAAGAATCTTTACATATCTTTTCCTTAGTTCCATAAAATCAAAGAATCTTGAGAAAGGTATTGTAATCATGGTTGCATGTAACAATGAAAATATTTTTGATAGAAGCTTAGAAGTATGTATATAGCTTTGCCTTCTATTGAAGCCTGTCAGAGCCTTATCAATACATTGTCCAAGGCCCGCTTGTTTTTGCACAAGCCAGCAAGACTGGTTTGTGTAAATTTATAACATATATTTTTGGAGTTGCCTCCTGCAGAAATGGGGTTAGATTTAATGTTAGTTAGTTCTTTCTTCAGCCTTCTCTGGCTTAGTTCGGGGTTCTTAGGGGTGGAGGGTGGGGGAGTTTCTTTTTTCTTTATTAATTTTTTCTATTGGGCTGATTTAGTACTACAAAGATGTCTGCAGTGTCGGGATTTCCGGTTCCTCTCTGATCATGTATTCCTCTTCCAATCTCATGAGTTTACATTATGGTTAACCCCTTACACACCAAAGGGTTAACATTAAATTATGGCTCACATTATTATTTTTGACTCTTGGAATACAAATGGTCTAAACCATCCAATAAAATGGAAAAAGATTTTCAAAGTATTCCAAAGACTGAATGCTCACATTATTTTTGCACAAGAAACTCATGTAAGGAAAGAGGATAATCAACGCTTCTTTAATTTCTGGAAAGAACATCAATACCACTCGAACTCCCATACCACTCGAACTCCCAAGCCAAAGTCAAAGGTGTTTCAATTTTTATAGATCCTTCAATTACAATTACTCATCAAGACATTATCTCAGATCCTAATGGTAGATTCTTGTTAATTACTGGGTTACTTTTTAATAAAAAGGTTGCTATGGTTAATGTTTATGCTCCGAATGTGGATAATCCTGAATTTTTTAAGCACCTATTCACTTCCCTTCCTAACTTAAACGAGTATATGTTGATAATGAGCAGTGACTTTAATTTATGTTTAAATCCCATGTTGGACAGATCCATAGGTAGTCCAGCTCTACCGAATAAGTCGGCTATTCTTATCAACTCTTTTATGATTGACTCTGGGATTTCAGAAATTTGGAGATTTCCACACCCAAAGGACAAAGAATTCTCATTCTTTTCACGTTTATCATTCTTATTCTCAAATTGACTTTTTTATTGACTCTCAATTAATCCCATCTGTAATTGATTGTAATTATGACATTATTGCCATTTCGGATCATGCTTCAATGAAACTTTCTATTAAGTTAATGGATACTTCTTCTACTAATAGACAATGGCGATTTAACCCTATTTTGCTTCAAGACTTGGACTTTGTTAAGTTTATGAAGGGACAGATTGATTTCTTCTTTTCAACTAATATTACGGAAGAAGTTTCCAACGAAACAGTATGGGATGCTTTTAAAGTTTAAATCTTTGGTCAGATTATTTCCTATTCGGTTGGTTTGAAAAAACGTACTAAGAATGAAATACTCTTGTTGGTTAATAAAATTAAGGAAATTGATTAAAAAAAAATACACTATTGCTCCTACTAAGGAGCTTTATAAACAGAGAGTTGAACTTCAAATGGAACATAGTTTACTATTAACAACCTCGATCAAAAGTCAATTAATGAGAACTAAAAGTAAGTTTTATATTCATAGTGATAAATCGGGTAAATTATTAGCTAATCAATTGAAATTTACTTCGGTTAAACGTCAAATTACTAAGATTCGTAAACATGATGATACTTTGACAGTTGATCGTGATGAGATAAACAAAACCTTTCAAGAATTTTATACCTCTTTATACCATTCTGACTTTCCTCATGATTTTAACATCATGCATGATTTTTTAAGAAAATTGAATTTTCCAAAGCTATCACCCAAAGACTGCTTATCATTAGAAACTCCTATTACAAAGGAAGAAATAACAGCTGTAATCTCATCAATGAATTCTGGTAAAGCCCCTGGTCTGGATAGTTTTACAGTGGAATTTTTAAAATCCTTTTCCTCTATTCTCTCTCCTTGGTCGTCTAGAATATTCAAAGAAGCAATCAGTTTAGGTAAATTACCACAATCATTTTAGGAAGCTTCTATTTCCTTGATTCTTAAAAAGAATAAAGATTCTACTGATTGTGCATCATATAGACCGATATCTCTTTTGAATGTAGATTCAAAAATTTTTTCTAAAATTTTAGCAACTAGGTTAGAGAAGGTATTACCTCAAATTTTATCTGTGGACCAAACAGGATTTATTAAAAACCATTACTCATCTTTTAATATTAGGATGCTAATGAATATTGTTTATATCCCCTCATTTAACACTCCAGAATGTATTATTTTATTAGATGCTGAGAAAGCCTTTGATAGAGTTGAATGGCCTTATTTATTTAGTGTGTTCGAGAAACTTAATTTTAGTCTGATATTTATATCCTGGGTTAAATTGTTATATCATACCCCTGTAGCTTCGGTTTGTCCTAATAATCAAAGATCTCCCTTTTTTCGTCTATCTCGCGGTACTAGGCAAGGATGCCCTCTTAGTCCTTTATTATTTAATATCGCCCTTGAACCTTTAGCAATTGCTATCCGTGACTCGCCCAACATTTTTGGTATTACCCATGGAAGCGAAACACATAAATTATAACTATATGCAGATGATTTGTTATTATATATCTCTAATCCGGAGAAGTCAATTCCTGTTATTTTAGCTTTGTTGGCTCAATTTAGTAATTTTTCTGGTTACAAATTAAACCTTAAAAAGAGTGAATTATTTCCCCTAAATAAGCAGGTTCCTATTTATGGATGTTTACCATTTAAATTGGTTACTGACTCTTTTACATATTTAGGGATTACAATTATGAAAAAGTATAAAGATTTATTTAAAACTAATTTTTTACCTTTAATTGATCAGATTAAACTTTTGTTTACTAAATGGTCACCAACGTCTTTGTCTTTGATCGGTCAGATCAATGCTATTAAGGTGATTATTTTGCCTAAATTTCCATATGTATTTCAATCGGTTCCAATTTTTATTTCAAAATCTTTTTTTGATAATGTTGACTCAAAAATTTCTTCATATATATGGCAGAACAAAAACCGTAGGCTAGGTAAAAGGCATTTACAGAAATCTAAAAAAAAAGGGGGGGGGGGAGAGTTAGCGCTCCCGAAATTTAGATTTTATTATTGGGCAATTAATATTCGATACTTAAAATTTTGGTTACGAGACTTGCATGTAATTTCAAGTCCACATTGGGTAAATCTTGAATGTAATTCACTACAAGTGTTTTTCTTTGGGTTCGGTTTTAGGGACTTCGCTTCCTATAATTCTTTCTAAACTGTACAAACAAATGAATAATCCAATAGTTAAGCATACTTTACGTATATGGTTTCAATTTCGAAAATTTTTTGGGTTGAACCAATTTATTTTAGCGACTCCTATTATATCTAATTTCTTTTCTCAACCTTCCACTATGGATCAAGCTTATTTAGATTGGAAAATCAAAGGTATAGTACGATTTTGTGGTTTATTTTTGGATAATTGTTTTATGTCCTTTGATCAAGTATCTAATAAATATAATTTACCTAGATCTCGCCTTTTTAGATATCTACAGGTTAGAAACTTTTTAATTATGGTTTCTCCTAATTTTCCACACTTATATCCAATGGATATTTTGGAAAAAATTTTAGATTTAAATCTCTCTCAGAAAGGTGTTGTAGCAACTATTTATAATATAATTATGAATTTATGTCCTGATGTATCTAATAAAATTAAAACTGATTGGGAAAGGGAACTTAAGATTACTGTACCGATTGAAAAATGGGAAAAAATTCTTCAGTTAGTTAATTCATCCTCTGTATGTAAACATGTGTTGATACAGTTTAAAGTAGTGCATAGGGCTCACATGTCCAAAGATAAATTATCTCGTTATTATTCTTATATAAATCCTACATGTGATAGATGTCATTCCGAGATAGCTTCTTTAACTCACGTTTTGGTCATGTCCTTTGTTGAAAAAATATTGGAAAGATATTTTTGATATTTTTTCAACAGTTTTGAATATAGACTTACAACCTCACCCAATTACTGCTATTTTTGGGTTACCAATGATAGAATCAAATCATTTAACCCCTTCAGCTCGTCAGATGATTGCATTTCTTACTTTAATAGCTAGAAGATCCATTTTGCTGAATTGGAAAGAGATTAATCCTCCTACCATATTTCATTGGTTTTCACAAACTATGTTGTGTTTAAACTTGGAAAAAAATTAGAAGTGTTGTTTATGACCCTTCCATTAAATTCGAAAAGACTTGCAGGCCATTTATTCAGCATTTTCATCTGATGTAATTTGACCATTTCTAAACTATTTTACTTCTCTGTAGTGTTGGTTGAGAGGAACGGAGTCGTCGACACTAAGGTTTTCTTTTCTCCCATTTCTTACCATGTTAAAACAGCCCAGGTCTTTTTTTTAGTTTAGTTGATTAATTCTGTTTAGATTAGTTTTATTGGGGGGGGGGTTATTATTTTTTTTCTTTTTCATTATTTTTGTTTAGATATTTTTCTTTGTTCTATATTATTCATTGGTATCCTATATAATTGGGAGTTTTATCATTTAAATATTATTTGGCTTTATAATCACTCATGTTAATTATAACCATGTATTCCCAATAATTTTGTACTACTATGTCATGTTTATATCTTTATGAAACTAATAAAAATATTGAAAAAGAAAAAAAGACTGGTTTGTGTAACATGGTCGGGTGAACATGAATGCAGAGGGACCACCGGGATCAATTCCAGTCTGTGTATAAGTGAACAGTTACAATAGACAATGTAGTTGTTCATGTGATATTTTCTCCCCACACTGAAACATGTTCAGGTAGCAGCAAAGCTTTGGTGTGTTAGACGGTGAGTCAGTCACCCAAGGACACCCAGCCTCTGACCTGCCTTCGTAGCCATATTTTTTTTCTGTAGCATGCCACCTCCATGGTAACTCCTACGAGAATGCTGGAAAAATCATGGATCAGGTAATAAAACAAGAAAATAAACTTTCATAGAATTCTAAAACTGAGGCTATAACATGAGTGACCTTCCTTCTTCCAAACGCAAGGCACCACTTAACTGTGAACTCTTCACCAAGCTGTTTACGATTACTGATCTAACATTGTTCCATTACAAAGGCTCATTTAAAAGGGTCAGTACTTAGAAAACTGGGCAGATACAACATTGTGCTGTTCCATATGTAGTAAAAGTGGCAGCCACAGCAATAATCAGTATTTTTGTTAATATAATGGAAATTTCTCACTAATAACAAAAAACCTGTAATATATTCTAAGTGGATAAAAGTTAAATGCCTATACTGGACATACCTTTATTTCACTCATAGAATGTGGACAGAGCTGCCAAGGTCAGTGTTTGTCACCTAACTCTAATCATCATATGTCTGCCATATAGTAAAGACATTTCAACAGTTTTATGGACAGAAAATTAAAGGGTTTAAATATAGCAATGCTGAAGGAACACATGCAAAATGCTGAAGGAACTGAGCAAGTTAGGCAGCATCTATGGACAGGAATAAACAGTCAATGTTTTAAGCTGAGATTCTTCATCAGGACTCCTGCCTTAAGGAACCAGGGTTTAACTTGTAGTCTGTGGCATTTCAATGCACTGAATGTTTTTATCTCTCTTAATGGCAATGATCACAGGATTGGGAGGTGAACCAGTGAAACAAGGAAGATATTCTTTGGACAGTAAACTAAACAGATTGTTTGACAGGGAAAAGACAATATAATTTAAGATACATTACCGTAAGGAAGAACAGATGGAACATGTGTTGAAGGGCTAGCCATGTGCATGGCAAAATTAATTTTCCTCTATTCCACTGCACTCTTTCACCAGCGCACATATGAAGCCACGGCAGGTGATAACATGCAAATCTCTAAACTCAAGGTAATTCAATCCATATTTCTGCAAGTTAGACAAAACTGTTCAAATGTACCTTCTGTCACAAGCTCACCTCACTATCTCTCAGATTGGTATCCCCTCCAAATATTACAGTGGCATGCTCTGGTACTTCTTCCATTTTCTTCAGCACAGTCCTCAGTTGTTTAATCCGCTCCTGGGAATGTTCCTTGGTGCTCTCCAGGTGGGAAGTCATCAAGTAGAGCTCATTCCCAGCAAGGTTCACCTACAACACAGGATATGTGGTGGCAGCAAAACATTATTTGTTTCATACATCATTTCTCAATCACTCCAAGAAATTGAATGATCAGTGCTAACTAAAATGTATAATTCATTTCTTTCACTTGACAAGCAGCATTTAAAAATGTAAAAATAGATCCCAATGTTCTGCCGGCCTGGAAATCAACTTAGTAAATTCATGTTCTCTTGAAGAAATAACAGCAAAAGGTTCATTATTTTAAACATTCTGCAGTTGCAAGGTATAGGAACAGGCTGTAAGTCTCCATATTTTGTTTGGGGAGGGTCAAATATTAAACATTATTTTTTAATTGGATAAGCTGGTGCAAGAAAACCAATGACAAAAATCTAACTTTGTCCTTCCTCATACTTTGTCCATCGAATTTTAATAGAGATATTTTATCCTAGTGAGCAGTACAACAAAATCCACAACAGTCAATAATAACTATATTCATTTAGACCCTAAGATATAGGAGCAGAATTAGGCCATTTGGCCCATCGAGTCTGCTCTGCCATTTCATCATGTCTGATCCATTTTGCCTCTCAGCCCCAATCTCCTAGCTTCTCCTCTTCTCCCTTCATGCCCTGACCAATCAAGAATCTAGCAACCTCTGCCTTAAATATACGTAAAGACTTGGCCTCCACTGCCAGCTATTGCAAAGAATTCCACAGATTCACCGCTATTTGGCTAAAGAAATTCCTCCTCATCTCCATTCTAAAAGGACTCCCCTCTATTCTGAGGCTGTATCCTCTAGTCCTAGACTCTCCCGCTATAGCAAACATCCTCTTCACATCCACTCTATCAAGGCCTTTCAACATTCGATAGGTTTCAATGAGGTTACCCCTCATTCTTCTGAATTCCAGTGAATACAGGCCCAGAGCCATCAAACGCTCCTTATATGAAAAGCTGTTCAATCCTGGAATCATTTTCATGAACCTCCTTTGTCAGCACATCCTTTCTGAGGGGCCCAGAACTGCTCACAATACGCTGAGTCCTTCGAGTTCCCATTTCACGTCTCATTTTCTTCCGTTAGACAATAGTTATAAGATAAAATTAAGCATGTAAAATTAACCTCAATTACTAACATTTCTGTCATCTGTCAACTCCTTAAATGAAAAGGTGTTCTGTTCAGGAGTTGTGATGTCAATGTAAGAAGTTTATCTCAAATGTCATGTGGTAGTTATTTTAACGACTTTATTTAAAAGGTTCCTACTTTCATAGGCAGGTGAAGGGCTACATTTGTAGTGCCATAATTTGAACCAAGAATGCACAAAGGATTTGAGGATTTATATATTCACCCTTTCATTGAAGACATAGGTATCCAAACATCATAAGAAAACGGATTTAACAGTGCAAAGAAATCCCAATAAACATTTCCAATTTGCAAGTACACAGCAGAGTAACTAAAAATATTAAACTGATGCAAAAGTATAACTTTCACAACTTTTGCTAGAAAAGCATGAATAGAAACTTTTAAAAACAATGTTAACTGTTTCCTTTCAGCGTAACTAACACTTTGCTTTAGAAATGAATTCCTTTTTGTACTACACCAAATGATACCCTAGTTCCTTCGCATTCTACCTACCTGAACAACAAGGAGGTTTCTCATCATGGAGGTGGTTGGGAAATCTATTATTTCTCGTTTCAATAATTTCACTCGAGATTTTTTCAGCATAATAGTTGTGTAGTAACCATCACTGTTTGCTTAAAAAAAGAATGTACAACTTAGGTTGTTGTATTAACACTTTCTACCCTCTTCCCCCACCCCACCTCCAGTCTAAAGTCAATTGCATTCTATCCATTTCATCAATTTGGCAGTTTAAATTGGTAATGCACTCAAAGATGCTACACCAAAAAAAAACTAACTGGCTTGGATATTGAGCCACATAAATATACTACAATTAAGGTGGTATTTTAAGAAATGCCTAATAAAAAGGATGTACAAAAGACACGTTAGGGAAACAATTCTAGAATTTAGAGACAAGGAATAGATGGCTGGCAGAGGCAACCAAAAACGAAGCTAACATTGTGCACAGGCAAGGAGTATGCTTGCTAATAGCCTGATGTACACAAATTTGATTGCACAAAGTAGCAGTCCAAGTAAAACACAGAATTAACCCAGGTAAGTGTGGAGTGGTTCAATTTCAGTAGGCCAAATTTGAAGACAGAATATAATATTAATGGTAAGACTCTTGGCAGTGTGGAGGTTCAGCGAGGTCTTGGGGTCTGTGTCCATAGGACACGCAAAGCTGCTGCGCAGGTTGACAATGTTGTTAAGAAGGCATATGGTGTGTTGGCTTTCATTAACCATGGGATTGAGTTCAAGAGCAGTAAGGTAATGTTACAGCGAAGTAAGACCTCAGTTAGACCCCATTTGGAGTACTGCGTTCAGTTCTGGTCACCTCATTGTAAGGGGAATGTGGATACTATAGAAAGAATGCAAAGGAGATTTACAAGGATTTACTGGATTGGGGAGCATGCCTTATGAGAATAAGTTGAGTGAACTTGGCCTTTTCTCCTTGGAGCGACGGAGGACGAGTGGTGACCTGATAGAGGTGTATGAGCTGATGAGAGGCTTTTCTCCAGGGTTGAAATGGCTAACGCAAGGGGGGCATAGTTTTAAGGTGCTTGGAAGTAGGTACAAGGGGGATGTCAGAGTTAAGTTTTTCACACAGAGAGTTGTGGGTGTGTGGAATGCACTGCCAGTGAAGGTGATAGAGGCGCATAGGGTACTTTAAGAGACTCTTAGATAGGTACATGGAGCTTAGAAAAATGTTGGATTGTTTGGTAGGTAAACTCAAGGCAGTTTCTAGAGTAGGTTACATGGTCAGCACAACATTGTGGGCCGAAGGGCCTGTAATTTGCTGTAGATTTATACGTTTCTTTGTTTTCTATGAGATACACGAGAGCAGCCTTTATCTTATTGAGAATTTAGCTTCCACTTAGTGACCATGTATCCTGTCAGGAATATAGTTTATGTAAAGAATGAATCCTGGTAGAGGTATCCAGTTGTGTGATCATTGTCTGGTTCAGGGAATTCAAAAATCCTCGTAATTGTTTCCTAATGCATCACTATCTAACTAATAACCAGAATTTGTGGATATTTGCGTTCCTCAAAGATTAATGAAATATATTAAGCAAAATTATCACCATACCTACCAAACTGAAAACATACTAATAAAACTAGTAAACAGTTATTTACTAGGTGGGACAAAATGCAGTTCCAAATATCATTTACTAAAAGAACATGAAATGGAGAGGGGAATGAGGTTGTACTTGTAATGCAATGTACCTTTAAGGCCAATATGTAGCATTTTGAACACTATTTTCCTGCTAAATTGCCATGCGAACAATAACTTATACTTAGATAAGAGCTTTAACATTGTAAAATAATCCCAAGAATTTCAAAGTAACATCATCAGGCAAAAAGTGCAACTGAGCCACGTAAGAAAATATCAAGACAGGTGACACTATATTTGATCAAAGAAGTAGGTTTGATGCTCTTAGAGAGGGGTAGAGAGTCCAAAATATTTAGAAAAGTGAATCCTATGGCTGAAGACATACGCAGCTGAAAACACTGTCAGTGCTGACTGAAATTTGGAACCTTTATGTGTTTAGTCAGCAAAGAGAGAAAAACTCCTTTCTTTTTCAATCTTTTTATTAATTTCATAACAGAAACAAAACATAGCAATAATACAAATAGTAGGAGATATATTGTTACACTGAAAATAAGTAATTGTAAGACCAAATAGTGTAATTAACAAGGCTCCCAATCATGTAAAAATAGCAACAAATAATACAAAGCAAAAAAAAACTGGAAAAAAAATCATGAAAAAGAAAAAAAAATAGAAAAAAAACAAACCCCATCCCCCAAAAAAAACAGAATTAGTCAACTAAACTAAAAGACTTGGGCAATACTAACAACTTAAGAATGGGAAAGAAAAAAACTTTAGTGTCGACGACTCCATTCCTCTCAACCAGCAGTACAGGGAGATAAAACAAGTTTGGAAATGATCAAATTACATCAAATGAAAATGCTGAATGAAAAACCTCCAAGTTTTTTCAAATGGTATTTATATCCTGTCATCCGACCCACCTGACTGGTTAGTCCTCATTCAATTAGGGTTCCGCTGTCCCACTGAGGACTAACCAATCAGGAGGAATGGACGACAGGGGTATAAATACCACCAGACCAGACATGCCCAGGCATCATCCCTGATGAAGATGGTGGAGATTGTCATCGAAACTTCAGTTAAAATCAATGCCTGTACCTGGCTGGAAGCCCGAGAAGTGTTTATTCGTCATTTATGCCGGGAAAGCACTAGATCCTTAAACCAAGCTAAATATGCATTTTTCTCATTTGAACATAAATGATATTCAAATCATCAAGGTTCTTTTTCTAGCTCAGAGCTTATCTCATACCTGGAATTAGAACATAGTTCACTGCTCTCTTCTTTAAATAATTATAATAGGGCTCAATTACTTCCTGAAGAAACACAATGTCAGGGTTATACCTTCAAAACAGAAGATTGGTACCAGTATTAGTTTATTATTCTCACATGTATTGTGATACAGTGATAAACTTATCTTGCATACTATTCAGACACATTAAGTCATTACACAGTGAATTGAAACAGAACAAAGTAAAACAATAATAATGCAGAGAAAATGCAGAGCAGGTAAAGAATAAAGTGCAAAGTCATAATGAGGTAGGTTGTGAGGTCAAGATCCCATCTTATTGTACTAATAAAGCACCTAATAGTCTTATTACAATGGGACAGAAGCTGCCTTTGAAACTGGTATACGTGCTTTCAGGCTTTTGAATCTTCTGCCTGAAGCAAGAAGGGAGAAGAGAGAATGTCGAGGTGGATAGTGTCTTTGATTATGCCAGCTGCTTTACTGAGACAGCGAGAAGTAGAGACCTATACAGAAGAGTAGAGGGGAAGCTGGTTTCCATGATGCGCTGAACTGTGTCCCTAACTCTCTATAGTTTCTTGCAGTCGGGGCAGAGCAGTTACCATACCAAGCCCTGATACAAGGATGCTTCCTATGGTGCATCAATAAAAAATTCTGGAACAGAGGGGAAGAAAATCTAGATAATCAATGTAGAAAAAGATAGAAGAGAGTAAATTCTACTGTGGTAACATCAGGACATGGGAGCCAGGTTGAACTGAGACTGGGGACAAGAGTATCAAGATTGATATCTGAACCGTGTGCATCAACATCTTGCATTGGTCATATTTAATCCAGTAAAATAAGTCCCAAGGCACTTCACAGGGGTGTTATCAAGCACAATTGGGTATATTACGAAAGGTGACAAACAGCTTTGTTGAAGTGGTGGTTTTTCAGGGGCATTTTAAAGGATGAGAAAGAAGTTGGGGACACTGATATTACAGAGAGAAAGTTCTGACACTTTGGATCGAGGCAGTTAAAGGCACTTTCAATTGTGCAAAGTAGCACATTGTCAAAGGCATTTGCAAAAGCATGACTGAAAGATTGATGTGGGAAAGAGGGATTACATGCAAAATTTAATTCCAGACGCAATTCACTAGAAAATGAAGCAGTCTATGTCTGCATGCAACAAGACTATACAACAGTCAACATGTTGATTTATTGGCAAGCAACATCCATACTTGAAAGTGCAAGGCAATAACTAATCTCAAGCAAGAAGGTGTCTAACTGCCAATGACATTACCATTACCATGTGCCCCATCACCAGTATCCTGAGGTAAGAACCAGCTACATAAATATTATGGCTGCAGTAGCAAGTCAGTACAAAGACAAGTCCACGGCCTCCTGTATGGCCACGATGCGGCCACACACTGGTTGGAGGAACAAACACCTTATATTTCGTCTGGGTAGCCTCCAACCCAAAGGCATGCACATCGATTTCTCAAACTTCGGTAACTGCCCACCTCCTCACCATTCCCATTCCCCTCTCTCACCTCCTCATCTCCTTACCTGCCCATCATCTCCCTTTGGTGCTCCTCCCCTTTCCCTTTTTCCCCATAGTCTTCTATCCTCTCCTATCAGATTCCTCCTTCTCCAGCCTTTTAACTATTTAACCTATCAGCTTCCCAGCTCATTACTTCACCAATCCCATTTTCACCTATTATCTACCACCTTGTACTTTTTCCTCCCCTCCCCCCACCTTCTTGCTCTATCTTCTGATCTTTTCTCCCCCAGTCCTGATGATGATGAAAGGTCTCGGCCTGAAACGTTGACTGTTTACTCCAGAGATGATGCTTGGCCTGCCAAGTTCCTCCAGCATTTTGTGTGTGGAGTAAGTCAGCAGCTGGGTGTCCTCAGGTAAGACTCTTATCTCCTGACTCAGCTCCCACAGCATTGCACCTTCCAGGACAAAGCAGCCCACCTGACTGCACCCCGTCTACCACTACAAACATTAACACCTTCCAACAAAGAGTACCAGATTGCAACATATACCATCTACAAAGTGCATTTAACACAGTTAGTCACAGATGCATCACTGCAAACTTCTTGCCAACTCACATAACCCTCTGTTCCTCATCATTGGTGGATCTAAACCTAGAGATTCCCTACAACATCACGGAGGCATCTTAACCAGATAGACTGCAATGATTCACCTCTACATTCTCAATAACGATAACTACTTATCTTCCAGTGACTGGGCAGTGGGGTGGAGGTACGTCTCTACCAAAGGAAGTGTAAGGCTCTCCTTCCCTCTGCTAGCCTGCAGTTCACCCTTGGGCGAGGTGTAGCACCTGCTTAGCTCCCCTGATCAGCTTCTCGTGAAGCCATGGGAGCAGGTGATGGATGGTCGTATGAGCAGCTGAAGCAAACTTACAATTCCTAGATATGTGACCACTGACGCCAGGCAGACAATATCTGAAGAGTATTATGATGGCTGGGGTCGCCTGTCTTGTAAAGTCAATGCCCAGAAGGCAGCAATGGTAAGCCACTTCTGAAGAAAAATTTGCCAGAAACAATCATGGTCGTGGAAAGATCACAATCACCCACATCATACGACATGGCACAATGAATGAACGAGCGATACCTGCATCCCATACAATTAAGAAAAACAAAATGAAGATAGACTGTCAGAGTGCAAGGACAGAATGGGCCTTTTCCATTAAGATGGAGAGAAATAGCACTGGAATAAAAGTCCTATCTGAAGATTAACTGGGGATACAGAAAATCTTTGGAGACGTAAAAGGGAGGGTGAGCAGATTTATGCAACAACTCAAGGATTAAACAAAAAAAGGGTTAGAGCAAAGTTTAGATGCACAGTTCTGCTAAAGGAGTTTAAAAGGTAAATAATTTAGGTTTACAAAGCAATAAATACTAGAAAAATTTAAGGAAGGTTATGGGTAAGAAAACAGAAGTTTGCTGCCATAGATTATTATGTAAGGTGGTTAACTTTCACACAGACAGGGATATGCTGCATAATTCAAGACCTGTGTCAGTTTTCTGAGGAAAAAACATTCCTAAGCCAACTACAAAACAGAGCAAAATCTTCTTGATCCTGAAGTCAAATTAGTCATTAATCCAAAAATATACAAAATGTTAGCTAATAACAACTGAAAGCCTGATAAAAGACAAGGGTCTTCATTTCTTGACCTGAAAGAATCAAACGAGGGGTGATTGATAAGTTCGTGGCCTAAGGTAGAAGGAGTCAATTTTAGAAAACCTAGCACATTTATTTTTCAACATAGTCCCCTCCTACATTTGCACACTTAGTCCAGCGGTCGTGGAGCATACGGATCTTGGACCTCCAGAAAGTGTCCACAGCAGGGGTGATTGATAAGTTTGTGGCCTAAGGTAGAAGGAGATGAGTTATACAGCTCTCGTTACATGCACATGCAGTTCAGCTCTGAGTGATTATGCAGAAAGTTTGAAGTTAATAACTCATCAGATAATAACTCATCAGGGGTGATTGATAAGTTTGTGGCCTAAGGTAGAAGGAGATGAGTATTAATTTCAAACTTTCTACATAATCACTCAAAGAGTTGACCTGCGTGTGCATGTAACGAGAGCTGTATAACTCATCTCCTTCTACCTTAGGCCATGAACTCATCAATCACCCTTATAAATCTATACACTCTTAAAAGGCCAACTAAATAAATAACAAGTTAACTGTGGGTTGACAATAATAATGAAACAATTGTACTCACAGCGCCAAGCAACAGCAAAAACCACGTGCTCTTTCCGATAGGTTTGCTGAATCAAGTCCATCGATGTTCCAGGTTAACAGTGAGATGGTACTTTCATCTACATGTGACTCTGTGCCATCCCCATTATTCGTCTGCACACTGTTATCGTCTGTTAAATCAATGCTGCATTTAAAGAAAGTTAATATGGATGTGTCTGGTTACATAAGAGTGCTTAAAACTGCACATCTGAATATCTTGTCATTTCATGGAGTAAAACATTGTAAAACATTCATAAACTGCCGGAGAATTTACTGAGAATATTATGGAAATTTAGATCCAAATAAGACAAAACTCCAGCAACTAGCAAAAGGAACTTCTATCTTTCAAAAGATTGATGGTTTTCATAGTGATCTCCATGGCCTCCAGTTTTTGCTCTAATTAACAACAACACAGGAGGTATATAATTAGCATTAGTAATTTTCTTTTTACAAGGTGAAGAATTTCCAATAAAATGCTGAACAATGCCTGCCTTACAACTACCAAATTTGTAATATTAGCACATATAGCTCTGAGACTCAGTAAGCTTGCCCACCTCAGGAAATAGAGTAAGGTTATCACTCCAGTCAGTAGTGGCTGGACATGCAATCATTTCTGCATGGTGACTGAACGCCATTTTGCTGTAATCCTTACCCAATATACATTTACAGCATTACAACTCTATTTAAGCAAACCTAAAGTTTAGAGTGCAGTCTTTATTACTACTTAATACCTCAGCTCCAAGATCTTCCTCTACTCCAAAGGTGAGTTGCAAACTGCTGCTTTTAGAAGTATTTTTACTAACATCCAGTAATGTCTTCACAATAATTTACACAATACCTTTTCCATTAATTACTTAACTAATAATTCACTCTATTGGATACGTCTTTAGTAAGCAACAATGTGCCATGTAACAACCCTAATTTGGGGTTTAAGCCACTGTGAATATAGTTAACAACATCTAAATGCACATACATATATTGATACATTACATTAATATGAACTTAAGACATTCAACTGCATAACACTCTGAAAAAAAAGTCTAAATACCTAGCTGTGCTTCCTAGATAGCTTAAACATGCAGTGTTTTTTGTATTTCTGATGAGAGAACTCATCTGAGCCATAGTGTTTAGAATGTCCAAACCAACCAATGTATATTTAAAATGCTGCAGATTCTTAAATATTTCCAAAAGTTGTTACATAACTCTCTGTTCTTTTACAACCCTGTAAACTACTTTTCAAAATAAGTGATCATCATTATAAGTAACTGAAGCTAGCTTCAGTCTAGCTTCATTTTCAAGCACTGCAAGTCAACAAATGAACCCACCATCTGTGCAAAGGTGGAAGCTCAAGGCTCTTCCAACTACAAAACAATTAAGTCGTCAATAATTTTCAGAAGTACAAAAAAATGTTCTTCATATCAATGAGACACTCAAGTGCGACATGAATTTTAAAATTAATATCCATTTCTCTGCACCTTGAGCTTTGTATTTCTTCTTTGAATAAGTTACAACACACTTAACCAAAGAATGATTATGTTAATAGTTAAGACCTGTAAGGTGTGTGCATACCTTTGGAAATCTGCTGCACTTGTTATCTGTGAGGCAGCTTCCATTGCAGAGCAAGATGGCCGAAAAGTTGCTTCGAAATAGGAGTTGAGAGCTCTCTGTAAACAATTAGGGAAAACAAAAATGATCACATCGATACAGAATGGATCATATTAAATACTGTTTAAATGTGAAAATGCTAGAAGCTCTGACTGTCAATCATCTCATGACTGGTTTTACTCCTTTCCCATTCCAGTGTAATTTGCTTAACATTGATTGTACAACAGTCATTCAAATTTATATCTCAGCAACATGAGAATGATCACAGGCAAAAAAGTTTAAGCAACGCAAAGTGAATACCTAGGTGTTTGAGTGGGATCTTAGAAAACAAAAGATATGAAATTATTTCTTCCCTTCACTTCCCATGCACTTCTGGCATTAGCTTCATCACACAAACCGTAACTATTCAGGAATGCACCAACTGAAAAAGTAATGAGGGAAGGGAATCATATCCAATGAGTGAATAAAAAGCTGACAGATGAGGATGGCTTTAAGGATGATTATCTACAGTAGAACCTCAATGATGGTAAAACTGGTGAGAAATTACCTGTGTTCCCAAAACACCACATCAAATGAAAAATACTGTGGATTCCGGTTTATTGGGCCATTGGTCAATTCGTGTAGCCACTTATTTGGGATAACTCTTAAAGAGCAAAAACTAATCAAGATGATAGCTAGGATTCCTTTCATTTATTTGAGGCAACTATGCCTCTTAATTGGGATAGGAGACTGTGGCCAAAGTTTCTAACTAGCGCCAGCCGTGTGGCCAGTAGACACACCATGCTTCAAGTGAACAGTTTTTAAACAGTGTCAGTTGTGTGTGTTTGTGTTCAAAAAGCAGTGTTTTTTGTCTCTGATAGATTGTGAGAATTAAGCTGTAAAGCAATTCAGAACCTCTTTGTTCACTGTGGTTTCAAGCATTCGGGCTTGGAGAAGCCGGGAGTGAAAGTGAAAGGACTTCACTACTTAACAAGTTAGGAACTATGAAGAATTTGAAGTTATCAACAATCATCTTGAATGTTACCACGAAAATGAAGATTTGGAGGATGCAATTTTCAAAAGTATTATATGAAGGTAGTTCATGATAAGGATGCTTGCTGCTCAGACAGAAATTACTTTTTCAGGGTAACAGACTACAAAAAAAAAAATTTGGTCACTAGTACAGAGAAACAAAAGTACAGAAGGTCCTGGGGTTACACAGCATTACTGCTGCGTTCACCAGCAACTTTTATGTGTGTTGCACAGCATTACACTTCTGGGAACTGTTAGTAAATCGAACTGTTGGCAAGTCAAAAGTGAACAAAAACAACTGCGATAGGTAAGTGACAACCAGCTGGCCTCACTGACTCAGTGAGTGAGCAAGCAAGTCTACTCTGCTCAGTTTAACCCAGCATCCAACTTCTGCAGCTTGAGAGAAATAGGGAGAGTAGGCACAGGAAAATGCCCTGTTCCCACTCAGAAGATGCTCGCATCAGTACAACAGCCGTCAAATTTATCCCCACCCACCCTGCCAGTCTCCCAAATATTTGTATGCACAGTGCATCCATGGGTCAGGCATTCATAACCTGGAGAGCACACATACATGGGCGTGTACTTTAAGAGAAAAAGTTGTGAACACTCAGCAGGTCAGGCAGCTTCTGTGAAAAGAGAAACAAAGTTACCATACACATTGTTTTTCCCTCCACAGATGCTGGCCAACCGGCTGAACATTCCCAGCATTTTTTGTTTTTGGTTCAAATTTCTAACACTAGAGGTGTATTTTGATTTTAATTTTGTGTACGTGAAGAGCTGTGACTTTCAGGGCCCACAGCCCTTACATTGGGAAGATCGATTAGGCTAGGTACTTTGTTTTTTCCAAAATAACAAGCACAAACACCATGAAAAAGGCCACCTTCTTCGCTATAAATGTTCAATGATTTATGACTATGGTACTTTTTTCAGCAATTTACACTGAAGGAGGAAGAGATGAATAGATAAAGAGCTAGATAATCAATGAATCACTGTGGTGGATGAAAGAAATTCCATGTCCTTCCAAGTAACTTTACAACCACTTGGGAGAACACCTGAAAGACCACGAATGATATCAAACTAGCTCCATTTTAGCAGGATTAACTGCGTCCTAATTACAAATATATCCCATGAATAAGGATGAGAAAATCGATTCAAGGTCTGCAGGTCTCAACCTGAAATGTTGACGATTCCTCTTGACCCAATAAATTCCTCCATGCAGAATAGGTTGCTCCAGATTTGCAATCTCCTGCTTCTCCACGGACACAACGTTTTTCACGGTGGGGCCACCAATGCTTTTATCCCAACGCACATCAAAGTTGCTGGTGAACGCAGCAGGCCAGGCAGCACCTCTAGGAAGAGGTACAGTTGACGTTTCAGGCCGAGACCCTTCGTCAGGACTTGCTGCGTTCACCAGCAACTTTGATGTGTTTTGCTTGAATTTCCAGCATCTGCAGAATTCCTGTTGTTTAATGCTTTTATCCCCCTTACCAGACACCAGCATTACAAAGGCACCAATTTTTACGGCTTCTACCAGGTATTTGGTACCTACTTCCAGGAGCCATTCATTTTCCGCTAGGTAACACTGCGCTACGCTCCCATCCGTGCCGGTCACAACGGAGAATTCGGCGCAAACACCCTCACGGTAACGGCGCAACGCCCCGTCGTCCCCTTCCTCCTCGCCATCAGGCTGCGGGCTCTCCGCTGCTTGGCCATCCGGGCCCGAAAGCCTCGGCCTCTTGCATTGTGGCTCGCTCATGGCGGGGGGCGGGAGGCGGGAGGAGCAGCGCTCCCGCTCCGCACCCGCGGCTCGCATCCGGCGCTGAGCGTCCGCGCACTCCCCACCCCTGCTCTCCAGCACCCCCAGCCGGCGGGCCCCGGCGTAGCACGGGCAATAAAGCGTTCCGGTCAGGGACAGCCATGCTGCCGAACTCTGATAATTGACCGTGTAAAAGTAAAGTCATGTCAATCCCAGACATCCCACCCTGCAAAAGCTCATTTCAGGGAGGTAACGCCACCACCCCCGCCCCCGGGCGACCTCCAAGGGTGTATGTATACAGGACATTTAATTATGAAAGAACACAACAATTTATTTGATCACATATTGAAACTATTTACACACACACATATATATTCCTTGTTGAGTATTTTGTTGGCAGTCTAAATGCTAGTGCAAATTGCTTTTCTATTTCTTTTGCAAACTTCCCTTGTACAGCTCCTCTGAACATTCAGGTTCCAGTGGCATGTTCACAATAGCTGCTGTCTTGCTTGATAAGCAGGCATAGTTTTTTTGCTATTTCTGAATCAGGAAACATTTTCCTGAATAGCTTGCCTGAGTGCTTACACACCTGGAATGGCAGGTTATGCTCAACGATGAAAGATGTAAAGTACACTCCAGCTCTAGTGACCTTCTCTGTCAGACTTCTGCTGAAAATAACTGTGAAATAATCGAGCAGCCTTCCCTGCGCTTACCCTCCCTAATTTGTTGTGGTCCCTAAAGAAATAAAGGCATAAGGTGTATCCTTATTATATTGTCTTATGCAGAAAATGTGACATTAAAATATGTACTTACATTATTTTATATTATCATGGAGTCATATTTTTATTCTATTACAACTTTAAGCAAGTCTACAGGGAGTTTGACCTCATCACGTAGGACATCAATAGAGTAGCTCCTTAGCAGCTGGCCAGCTAGTTTAAATAACGTTAGTTATGCTAATAAATGAATGACACCTATTAAACCTACCTCAACATGTCTTTTACTTAACCCACCATGGTCAATAGAAAAGTCACTGTTGCAAACAGTGCAGCGAGCAACACTGTCATTATTTTTGACCCCTGTTAGGCAGGGGTACACTTTAGTGTAGTCTGGGGTGAAGTATGTTTTATATTTTCTTTTTTTGGAACACTCTGCCATGGCACTGCAGGACACTAAATTGAACTGATGGACAATGAAAAAGAGAGAGAGAGAGGTCGACCGTAAAGCCCGCCCACAAAGAAAACTGATAGGTTTTCATTTTCATTCATGTTCATTCTCTCTCTCTCTTTCCAGGATATTGTGTATAATTTGTGGGCGTCAGGAAGCCACTATCAAAATGCAGGAGACTCCCGGGAGAGGTGGGATGTCTGCAATCCCCCAATTAATTAATAATCACATAATTAATTAGCAATAATTTATGCAAACTATTGTCAAATTGGTATAGAAACATAGAAAACCTACAGCACAATACAGGCCTTTTGGCCCACAAAGCTGTGCCGAACATGTCCTTACCTTAGAACTACCTAGGCTTACCCATAGCCCTACGTTTTTCTAAGCTCCATGTATCCCTCCAGGAATCTCTTAAAAGACCCTATCGTTTCCGCCACCACTACCGCCGCCGGCAGCCCATTCCACGCATTCACCACTCTCTGCATAAAAAACTTACCCCTGGCATCTCCTCTGTACCTACTTCTAAGCACCTTAAAACTATGCCCTCTAATGCTCGCCATTTCAGCCCCGGGAAAAAGCCTCTGACTACCCACATGATCAATGTCTCTCGTCATCTTATATACCTCTATCAGGTCACCTCTCATCCTCTATCGCTCCAAGGAGAAAAGGCCAAGTTAATAGTTAATAACTTTCCTACCTTGCATAATTAAAATAAAGGAGAAAACCTTCGCTATTGGATGCCTTAGGTGATCATTTACAGAACAAAGTTAGGCAAGGTGCTTTAAAAATTACCTTAATGCGCACATTTCACCACTACAAATTGGGTTACTGCCTGGGTTGAGCTAGTTTATGTATTCTTGTATATGGTGCTTATATGATGAGCCTGTGATGCTGCAACATTTTACATTGCAATTGTGCATGCATGCAATTGTGCATTAGACAATAGACTCGACATTGACTTCATCTATTTTTTTCTCAATGAAAGAAGGTTTTCGGCCTCCCTCCTTCTGAGTACCAGAACCCCACTTACCAATGCTGCAAATGTTTTTTTTTTCTCCTTCAACCCTTCCACTTAAAATCTATGCCTCCTGATTGATATTTCTGCTGAGAGAACTAGGTCCTTCTTCTCATGCCCCTTACAGTTCTACACATATACACATGATCTCTAAAAGTCAAAGAGATCCCATTTATCCAAAAACCTGAAGCCCTCCAATCTAAGCCAGCTTTTTAACCATTTGTTCATTGGTCTTCATACCCATTGTGATGGTATTGAGTTTGCTAACCACAAAGTTCTCAACTAAAATGAAGACCTTAAGCTGTATCCAATATAGATAGCTACAGGTATCTTCACTAAAGGGAGGTTATACTATAACTATCCGATCTTCAAAAGCTAGTTCACTTCCCTGCTTGTCCTCCATGGCGAGGTTAGCTGCCAATACCAACTATTTGAGTGGTGGGCTCCCTCTCCCGACCAAGGAGAAGATACTTCCAGTTAACAAAGTAGTTTAAACACAGTTCATTTATTTTCTGTGATGCATGTTTAAATTAATCTATATTTTTAAACACATTTTAAAACTCAGAGCTTTTTAATCTTACAGCATAAAAGACTTCCAAATTACAAACCGTTTCTAAATCACGAAGGAATTCCAAAATACAGGTACAATTCCTACAAGCTAAAAAGACGTACTTCCAAGCTACAGACAAACTAGTCACCTGACAACAGAAATTGATGGCAGAGGAATGGATTCTCTTTCACTCTGTGTTTCTGTCATTCTTCTTGATGTTCCTGGACTATTCCTAAAAAGCATGAACTGCTCTCTACATTGATACTGTTTTTTATCCCCCTGGGTGACTTCAGACAGATGTGATATTTTTCAGATACATTTCAACTCAAGTGGTCTAAAAGCTTCTGGAGACAGAGATCCCACAATAAATGCTGTGAAGCTGACTCTATGAGTACACAAACCTTCCAACTATTAATAGATCAGCTATTTGATGTGCTAAGTGATAGTATCAATCTGGTTTGCAAGCTTCCTTGAGCTAAACAATTTAGCCAGTGTTGTCTAGTTTGAAACAAGCCCATTTAACATACCCCATTGTCTTACTCTGCACCTCTTGAGCAGGTAGCCCAGGTGTTGTGGGGCCAGCAAATCTGCTATATAAACAGTGTTTGTTTTCAAAGCTTTCCTCTTAACTTCAAACTGATTATTACTTGCCATTTACATTAAGAACTGAAAACTAGCTCCCATTTACAACAAGATGCTAAACAGAGAATATTGATTGGAAGTTTATCTTACTCAAAAACAGCAGTTTGATTTTTAGAAGTGTCATCGGCTAGTATTTAGAAAGCTGAGCTTGGCAAAAAAAGGCCACCTGGCCCTAGACAGTGAAGATCCATCACACCATTGCCCTCTGTATGAAAGTTTCCCCTTAAATCCCTTTTAAATCTTTCCCCTCTCCACTTAAGCCTATGTTCTCTAATTTTAGACTCCATTACCCTGGGAAAAAGATTGTGAGTATTCACCTTATCTATGCCCCTCATGATTTAATATATCTCAACCTCCTAAGCTCTGGGGAAAGAAGACCCAGCCTATCCAGACTCCCCTGTACCTCAGTCCTCCTCCTCACCACCTTCCGAGTAACATCCTCAAAGATCTTTTCTGCATCCTTTTCAGCTTAATCCCTATAGCTGGTGATGGGAACTGTGCTTGATATTCCAAGTGTAGCCTCACCAACAACTTGTACAATTGCAAAATGGCATCCCAGCATCCGTATTCTATGTCGGACTGATGAAGGCCAGCATGCCGAATACCTTCTTCACCAGTATCTCTACCTATTTTGCCACATTCAGGGAAATGTCTTGAACAGGTAACCCATGCCCCAGAAGAGATCCCGATTATCCAAAAACCTGAAGCCCTCCCACCAGTACCAACTCTTTAGCCACAGATTCATCATACACACTACCCTCTGTGTGAAAAAATTCCCCTTAAGTCCCTTTTAAGTCACATTCTCACCTTAAATCTATGTCCTCTAGTTTTAGACTTGCCTACCCTAGGTCTCTCTGTTCTATAACACTCTCTAGGGCTCTACTATTTACTGTGTAAGTCCTATCCAGGTTTAACTGATAGGTGCAAAACTTCACTATTACACTGTTGCAGCTTGGGGCGTTCCTCTGTAAGCAAGTTTGTATGTTCCTTCCCATATGCGCGTGTTTCCTCCGGGTGCTCCAGTTTCCTCCCACAGTGAAAAGACTATTAGTAGGCTAATTGGCCATTGTAAGTTGTCCTGTGACTAGTCCAAGGTTAAGTTGGTGGGCTGCTGGGCAGCATGGCTTGAAGGGCCAGAATTGCCTGATCCAAGCTCTATCACAATACCTGTAAATAAATAAACTAAACTAAAATAAAAAATAAATAACTTCCCAAGAACTTGATCAAACTTGTGAGGGATGAGTTCCCATGCACAAAACCACATTCTTATCCATTCCCGCCTTGCCCAAAGCTGGTAGATCCTTTCCCTCAGAATCCACTCCATTAACTTTCGCACCAATAATGTTAGGCCCATGCTTGTAGTTCATTGGTTTATTCTTGCAGCTCTTCTCAAATAAAGACTCAATGTGAGTCACCCTCCAGTTTTCCGGAACCCCACCAGTGGCTAAAGATGGTACAATGATTTCTGCCAGAATTCATGCAATTTCTTTTCTAGCTTTCACCCATGCCTTTTGATCACTTGGTCAGGCCCCAGGGATTTACGGAGATTTTACAAAAAGATAAATGTGTCACATGTACATCAAAACGTACAGTGAAATACGTCAGTCATTTGTGCCAATGACCAACACAGTCCAAGGATGTGCTGGACGCAATCCACAAGTGTTGCCATGCTTCCGGCACTAACACAGCCTGCCACAATTTATGTCTTTGGAATGTTGGGGGAAGCTGTAACGCAATGATGGGGAAAACGCACAAGCTTCTTGCAGACAGTGGCGAGAGTTGAACCCCAGCCTTACAGCTGGTGTTGTAAAGAGTTACATTAACCATTATGCTACAGTGCTGCCTTCATTTTCCACCTTAATATGCCTTAAGGTATTATCCACCTCAACATACCCTCCCTCAGAGACATTTATACTGGCAGACTCCTAAAGAAGGCTACTTGTATTTCAAAGGATCCTACTCATCCTGGACATCACCTGTTTTCTCCTCTACCTTCTGGGAAGAGCATTAAGGACGAAAACAAAGAGACTCCTTAACAGCTTCTACCCACAAGCAGTGGAATGTATAACACCCCCTTCCCTTCTCCTGCCCCCCTCCTAAGACGGCGGCAGCTAAATGCATCACACTTCCAGGAATGGCAGGTGTGCAATAGTCCTACACCCCCCCCCCCATCCATATATTATTAATTTTGGACTACACTCCTGAGGTTTTAGACTTTATTTTATGTATATATTCTTTGTCATGCTGCAAAACGTTGAGCTGCTAAACTGTGTTTCATTGCTCTACAACAATGACAATAAAGATATTCTTCTTCTTCTTCTTCTTATGTCTCTCTATCGCGTCCATGGACTCTCCTGTCTACTCCACTATCAATTCTGTCTACTCCTATCACCACAGCATTCCTCCTCTGGCCCCTTCTCTTCTGAGCCACAGTGCCACACTCAGTGACAGAGACCCGGTCGCTCAGCTGCCCCCGCCCCGCACCCCCACCCCCAGTAATGTGTTCCTCCCCAACAGAATCCAAAACAGTATACTTGTTCTTCAGGGGAAGAGCCACAGGGGCACTCTGTACCAGCTGCCTATTTCCCTTCCCTCTCCTGACATTACCCATTCCCCTGGCGGTCCCAGTCAGGGTGAAGAAAGATGAAATCACCTAATTTTATAATCTGTTTATCCTTTCATCTTTCTGTGATCCTATTACATATCTGTTCTTCTCATTCCAGTTGACTAAAAGAATTACAATCCAAAGTAATTTTCTCCTTTATTCTAAATTCCAACTGTGTGACTTCGCTGGACAATCCTCCAAGAATGTCCTCTCAAGTATCATCATAAGTGCATAAGACATAGGAGCAGAATTAGGCTATTCAGCCCATTGAGTCTGCTGCACCATTTAATGATGGCTAATCCACTTCCCTCTCAGCCACATTCTCCTGCCTTCTCCCACGCTCAGATTAATCGAGAACCTATCAACCTCTACCTTAAATGCACCCAGTGACCTGGCTGTTGCCTGTGGCAACGATTTGCCTCCTGCAGCCTAGGGGTGACTACCTCCCTGTAGCTCCTCTCCATCTTCTCCTCATTTTCCCTTATGAGCCGAAGGTCATCAAGGTTGTAGCTCCAATTCTGCAGAGCCTCAACTCGGTGCACCTGGCGCAGATGTGGCTGTAGCAGTTACTTTAAAATAAACCAAAAGCGCTGACAGGCTGAAGCCAGAGAATCAACGCTGTATGACGTGCTTCCAAATAACCAAGTTCCATATAGAAAAAAGTGTGTCCTATCCTTTATTGTGAAACCATCAAAAGTGAATAATCTTATAGTGATAAAACATTAACAAAACTAAATTAGTAATAAGGCAAATTAAGCAAAACTAAGCAGTATAATAGTTATATAACTCCCTGAGCCAATAGGCTGGTCCTGGACTTATTTCATAATTTCCTGGCATAATTTACATATAACTATTTAACTATTTATGGTTCTATTACTATTTATTATTTATGGTGCAACTGTAACGAAAACCAATTTCCCCCAGGATCAATAAAGTATGACTATGACTATGACCAACTAAGCAATACTAAGGGTAATTAGTGATGTGTAATTAGCAATCGACAAAAAAATATAATTCCTCGGCTCCCTCTAACTAACTTACTTCTACAAAGCATGAATACACAACTATACTCATTTACTTCTGGCACACCATAAACCACATGACAGATTACCTTCATAAATGTGCCACAAAATACAGTACAGACAGAAAATAGGTATATGGCTCCTACAGAGAGAAAATGGACACATAGCTCCTATAGGGTGCAGAGGAGATTTACAAGGTTGTTGCCTGGATTGGGGAGCATGCCTTATGAGAATAGGTTGAGTGAACTCGGTCTTTTCTCCATGGAGTGACGGAAGATGAGAGGTGACCTGACAGAGGTGTATAAGATGATGAGAGGCATTGATCATGTGGATAGTTAGAGGCTTTTCCCAGGGCTGAAATGGCTAACACGAGAGGGCACAGTTTTAAGGTGCTTGGAAGAAGGTACAGAGGAGATGTCAGGGGTAAGTTTTTTTACACAGAGATTGGTGAGTGCATGGAATGGGCTGCCGGCGACAGCGGTGGAGGCGGATACGATAGGGTCTTTTAAGAGACTCCTGGATAGGCACATGGAGCTCAGAAAAATAGAGGGATATCGGTAACCCTAGGTAATTTCTGAAGTAAGTACTATTCAGAACAGCTTTGTGGACCAAAGGGCTTGAATTGCGCTGTAGTTTTTCTATGTTTCTATGTTACTATCCCTGCCTCTTAATTATTATAATAATCACAACCACATACTACTAAAAATAGGAGACATGAAATCTTCAAGGATAAACATCTTGAAATTCTGTTTTCTTTTTCCAGTCAAGTCATGCAACAGTCATCTAGGCCAGAGGTTACCAGCACTTAGCTCAATACAGTGTGATCTTTACTACCACTCTCTGACCAATTAGTAAGTTGAGTTAAAGTTTTAAGTCATCTAAATCTGTAGTTCCTCAAACCTCTGCCTCCTGTGGAAGACAGATCTTGGTTACAAGCCTCTCCAGACAGCTGGTCTTGGTCTTGATGTGCACCTGACACACAAATCCTCTTCTGTCTGGAAAGATGAATGACTCTTCCCATGATCCATAAGTTTCGAGGCACTGTGTTATCAACTATAAGCATAATGACTCCTGGGAGAAAATTGTGCTTTATACCTGACTACTTCTGATGTTCCTGTAACTGTGCTAAATACTCCTTGACATGTTTTGGACATGCTTCCATCTACAACTAGCATAAATGTCTTCCTTTTGGAACTCTCCTGGTTCTAAGGATGGTGGGTGTTAGTGTTTACAAATCATTGGGATTGGTGGATGCCTTAGTAATTGGACGACCATTGATAATAGCCTCTACTTCACAAGTACTGTGTGGAAACCCTCTTAATCAAGGTTCTGTACCTTCATGGTGGAATTGAGGACCTTTCGCAGAGACCTGATCAACCTCTCCAATATTGCTCCATGATTTGAACCAGCTGGGGGTTTAAAAATCCACCTAATTTCTTTCTGAAGAAGGGCCTCATTGATCCGTGAGTGATTCCACTTCTCGATGGCTTTTCACAGCTCACACCTTGCTTCAACAAAGTCTATTGCATTATCAGAGCGCAGTTCACGAACCTGTCCTCGTCTTGCTATAAAGCATCAAATTGCACTAACAAAGGAATCTGAGTCTAAAGAAGACGCTACTTAACGTGAACAGCTCATATCGCTGGACAGGTAAATATGACCTCATCATCTCTTCACTGTACTCCCTCTGCTCTTCACCTCAGAAAGGTCCAAAGTAGTCCACACCTACACGTGTAAATGGAGTTCATCTGAAGAGACCCTGTTCAGAGGTAGATCTGCCGGGTGCTGGCATCCTGAAGATGTTTGCAAACGTCAACAAACAACACCCTGAGACACGATTCTTCTTGTAGCTGTGTTAGCAGTGGGAATCCGGTATTTTTGGCATGACCTGGATAATATGTGTTTATGGCCACCATGTCCTATATCTTGATGTACGTGCCTCAGAATGATGTCTGAGAAGTGGAGATCCTTTGCTGGATTGTTTAGACTCTTCAGGCATGGTTGCCCTAATAAGCCGATCACCAACTCTCAAGACACCATTTTCAAGTACTGGATTGGGCTTGAAAATATGGCTGCTCTTTTCACCCTTTCCCCCCCTTTGCAAACTTGAAAATTAATTTGGAAATCCTTTCTTTGACAAAACTCAGAGACATCCATTTCAGCCTTTCTGAGATCTTCACCAAGAGATAACCTCGGCCGGTCTGACCTTCGGCCTTTTCAATCTCTCTCTCCCAAGAATACCCTTGTTGTTCTTCAGCCAAGTCAGACTGAGCAAGAGCGATGTTCAATTGCTTCCTCTTCTAACTAAGGAACAAGAGCAAGTTCTTATATGTAGGAATTCGGACTACTGTCTTCCTCAAACGAGTCCAAGATGGGAAGTTATGGATGATACATGTTACCACGTTTGCCTCCTCTTCAATCTGCATAGCACTGATTGTGGCACTGCTCTTGACTTCCAGATCATCCAGCAGGAGTTCTCCAGAACAACTGGGATTCACAGGCTATTCCCTTTCAGGTTGAAGAAGATACTGAGGCCCTGACACCCATGTCTCATTCTTCAGGAATGCATTCACCTTCAGCCCTCTAGTGCCACATCTGCTGGGTTGTTTGACGTATTTACGTACCTCCATTGAGATGCCTGTGAGACTTGTAGAATTTCTGAAACTCTGATTGCAATGCAGGTTCAGGACCAGGAAGTTTCATTCTTGATATATTTCAGCACAGAAGTACGATCAGTCCAAAACACGGAGTCCTGAAGCTGCATGTGCAACTCCTTCCTCCACGACGTGTCCACACAGCTTGCCATTGTCGCAGCGATGAGCTCCGTACGAGGGTTGGAGTCTGATTTCAATGGAGCTAATCTAGATTTGCCCATGATAAAAGTACTGTGCACCTGAGAGCATGTGTTGTATAACAATATGGTCACTGCTCCATAGTTATCTTTGGTTGCATGTAAAGTGGTGTAACTGTGTAGCAGTAACTTCTCCAAAATCCAGACAATCAAACATCTAACAACCTTTCAAGTCTTCCAACCGGCAGAGTTCTTCCAGCCAGCTTGTCCACTCGTGAGCAACTGATGTAGGTACAGTGTCATCCCAGTGTGGCACTTTCTTACACATATCTTGTTGGATCTTCTTCACAGACAGCACCACCAGAATCAAGATTCCTAAAAGGATTATAGAAGGAACTAACCGTGGAAAGAATCCTCCTTCTGGTACATGATCTATCTTGAATAGATTAGATTAGATTATGAGGACACTCAGTCCTCGTTTATTGTCATTTAGAAATGTATGCATTAAAAAATGATACAACGTTCCTCCAGAATGATATCACAAGAAAACCAGCACTAAAACTGACAAAATCACATAATTATAACATATAGTTACAACAGTGCAAAGCAATACCATAATTTGATAAAGAGCAGACCATGGGCATGGTAAAAAAAAGTCTCAAAGTCCTGATAGACTCATCATCTCATGCAGGCGGCAGAAGGGAGGAACCCTTCCTGCCATGAACCTCCAAGCGCCGCCAACTTGCCGATGCAACACCATTGGAAGCACCCGACCGCAGCGGACTCTGAGTCCGTCCAAAAACTTCGAGCCTCTGACCAGCCCCTCCAACACAGCCTCTCCGAGCACCATCCTCTGCCGAGCGCTTCGACCCCGCCCCGGCCGCCGAGCAACAAGCAAAGCTGAGGACTTGGGGTCTTCTCCTCCGGAGATTTTGGACCACACAGTAGCAGCAGCAGCGAAGCAGGCATTTCAAAAGTTTCACCAGATGTTCCTCCGTGCTCTCACGTCTGTCTCCATCAGATCAGGATTGTGCACGGCACCCTACCTGACAAATAACAGACATCACCACCGGAGTGGCCGCTGAGAGCTGCGTCGCGCCGCCATCTTCTCCTCCCGAATAGTGATCTTAAACTTGAAAGTATCATACTGAATGCACAATTGCACACGCAGTACTCTCTCCACTGAAGATAATCTTGATCCAAATACAAATGCTTCATGACCTTCACTCTTTGGTCTTATGGTATCACAACTAGAACATTATGTCTGTGCTTATCTACTTTTTGAGTTGAATCTGCCTTTAGCACAAATGGATACAAGGTCATGATAGAAAGACACCACTTCTTCCTCAGAGGGCACTGACACAAGGCAGTTATCAATATAGAAGCAATGCAAAACCTTATCCACTATCTCACAGCTTCTTCATTGTCTTCTATACATTTTCTAGGAGCAAAGTTGACACAGCTTGGCAATGAAGTTACTCCAAAGAGATGTAACATCATTCTAAAGTCCACTATATCTTGGCTGAGCTCACGACCATGTCACCAGAGAAACCTCAGCAGGTCTGCATCTTCTACTGGTACTTGAACCTGATGAAATATTGATTCAATATCTGCCATGATCACCACTGGTTCTTTTCTGAATCTGGTTATGACTCCAATCAGTGAGCTAGTAAGATATGGTCCCTGTAAAAGTCGAGCATTAAGTGATATTCACTGAAAAGTCACTCCACAGTCAAACACAACACTAAGTTTCCCTTTTCTGGGGTGATAAGCACCATGATGTGGAACATACCAGACTTTCCTGTCACTGCATTCCAGATCATCTGCTGGCACTCTTTCAGCATATTCTTTGAGATGACATCCTTCAAGAAAGCTGTGAAATGACAAATCCAACTTAGACCTCTTCCTTAGATTTAGAGCATGCTGTTCTTCAATCTTCCTGTTGTTGGGCACATTAACCTCTTTCTTTCTCAAAGGTAAGCTAACCTGGCATTGGACATCCACCAGTTTTGCAGAATTCATAACCAGCTCCATGAACTTGTGATCCCCTCTTGATGAATCAGGTCATTGTACCTGACTACATTTAGGGATGTCTGCCTGGAGCTGTTGCTGCCAAACCTTGTCCAAATTCAAAAACAAGATCCTGTTATCTTTCAGCTCAGGCTGAGCACAGTCTCTTCCACCACCATGGTCTCCTTTCAGTGGCCCATTCACAGTGCACCCAATATTGTTCTAATTACATTGGGTCTATCATTAACACTATGAATCACAAGCAATGGCTCCAATACTTTAGGCACATTTACCCCATCAGCAGCTCAATTTCCAAATTAACATCTGGCAAAGTGACATGTTTCAGGTGAGAATATCCCTGGAGATCTTTCTGCCGTGGAATGAAAAGGTGGCCTAACCAAAGTTTGTTTCCATTTCCCGCAGTTGGCTAGCCGTGGTCAGCGGGCATCCTCAAATGCGGTCGAACAACAACAAAAAAAGAAAAGGTGCATACCTGCCTCACAAGGAGTGTAAGGACTAAAGCTCGCATGCTGGAACATCAGAACCATGCTCGATACAGCAGACAGTGGTCGCCCAGAATGACGATCTGCTCTAGTTGCGCATGAACTTACAAGACTGAATGTTGACATCGCTGCTCTCGGTGAAGTCCACTTCCCAGAGGAAGGCAACCTTCAAAAACATGGTGCCGGCTACACCCTCTACTGGTTGGGCAAGCCACAGAAAGAGAGACACCTTTCTAGTGTTGGCTTTATGGTCAGGAACTCCATTGGCTCCAAACTTGAAAAACTGCCAACGGGTCACTCCGACCATATCGTCTCCATGCACCTCCCACTTCGAACCAAGCAGCATGCCACACTCTTCAGTGTGTACACCCCCATTCTTCAAGCAGATCCTGCAGAAAAGGACAACTTTTACACTGATCTGCGCAACCTCTACGGAACGCCCCTGCAGACGACAAGGTCTTCATCCTTGGTGACTTCAGTGCCAGAGTAGGCCAAGATTCAGAAGCCTGGAAAGGAGTACTTGGCAAACATGATGCTGGAAACCGCAATGACAACGGACGCCTTCTGTTAGAGTTGTTACGTACCCCGTAGCTGGGTGGCCAAACCAGCAGAAATGGATCACTCAGTTGGAGTCTGGAGTACTAGAACTAAGAAAGTTTTATTAAAGAAATAAGCAACACAGTAATCGAAAGGATAATAAATGCAACAGTTCAGCAATGATAACCACTCATGTGCACAGAATTAAGATAACAGCATCAATCAAGCTCTATCGTTGTCTAGGGGTAAATGACCAAATTTCAAAATGACTCAAAGTTCAGTCCAGTTCAGTTCGCAGTAATCGTTGCCATGGCGATGGACAATGTGGGGGAAGAGAGAGATAGAACAGGAACAACTGATCATTCAGAACACTGCTTCACTCACAGACCGGCGAGATTGCTCACAAGCAGCTTTTGGGCGGGTCCTTGGTGATGTCACCTGAGGTCACCGACTGTGACCCCTCCTCCAGATGTGGTCGATCCTCTGCAGTGAACCCGGCACCCAGGCAAGGGCGGACACACACCGGGTTCCCGCTGATCGTACCTTTCCACCCTGGTCGTTGTCTGGTACTTCTCACCCACTCGTGAGAGGCGCACCGCTTCCAGGGTCTCGTTACCTCGGGTGGTGTGTGTGTCCATCTTAGCGAACCTGTCCCTTTTTATCCCCCTGCTGGGGCATCGCCTGTCCATCACTTCAAACAGTTCAAGGTTCAAAGAGGGGAGCCGCTCCAGACAGCTCTCTCTCCCACATTCCTTCATTACACATCTCCAGACGCTGCTCTATTGTTCCTTATCTCTCCTTCCCCTGAGGGCAGGTGGCAGACCACTTGCTGATGTCACTGATGCTAACCCAGGCCAGCAAACATCTTAATTTTATGTGTATTCTCGTCACAGAGTTTTGCACGGAGCAGCAACTCACCATCACTAGCACCATTTTCCAGCAGAAAGACAGTCTGAAGACAACCTGGATGCGTCCTTGGTCCAAGCATTGGCACCTCATAGACTACATCTTGGTGCGCCAGAGAGACCTTTGGGACGTCTTACTCACCGGAGTGATGCCCGGCGCAGAGTGTCATATGGACCGTCATCTTGTCCGCTGCAAACTCAGTCTCCATTTCAAACCCAAGCCAAAGAGAGGAGGCGCTCCAAGGAAGAAGTTTCAGGTTGGCAACCTCCAGTCAGCTGAGGTGAAAGCTGACTTTCAGATGAGGATTCAGGATCCCAGTTTCCCCACAGTGCTCTGGGAACACCTAAAAACCACCATCCTGCAAACCTCTGAAGAAGTCCTTGGGTTTTCCACAAAGAAGAACAAGGACTGGTTTGATGAAAACAACCAGGAGATCCAAGAATTGCTGGTGAAGAAGAGATCCGCCCACCAGGCGCACCTTGTTCAGACGCCTTGTCCTGATAAGAAAGCAGCCTTCTGCCTTGTATGCAGCAACCTCCAGCTCAAGTTTCAAGAGATTCAGAATGTGTGGTGGACCAACCTTGCAAAGAGAACTCATCTTTGCGCAGACACCGGTGACTATAGAGGGTTTTATGAAGCCCTGAGAGCAGTGTACGGCCCTTCGCACCAGGTCCAGAGTCCCTTGCGCAGTGCAGACGGTCAGGCGCTCTTCACAGACAAGGCATCCATCCTGAACCAGTGATCGGAACATTTCCAAACTCTCTTCAGCGCCAACCGCATGGTCCAAGACTCAACAATTCATCACATCCCACAACAGCCAGAGAAAACAGAACTGGATAAGATTCCAACTCTAGAAGAGACAGTCAAGGCCATAGAGCAGCTGAGAAGTGGCAAGGCATCAGGAGTTGATGGAATCCCACCTGAGATTTGGAAGCATGGGTGCCTAGCGTTACACACCAAACTCCACGAGTTCTTTGTCTGCTGCTGGGAACGAGGTAAACTACCACAGGGCCTCCGTGATGCAGTCATCGTCACCCTGTATAAGAACAAGGGGGAAAAGTCCGACTGCTCCAACTACCGGGGGATAACTCTTCTCTCTATCGCAGGAAAAATCCTCGCAAGAGTACTCCTGAACAGATTGGTGCTCATCATTGCAGAAGAACACCTCCTAGAGAGCCAGTGTGGCTTCAGAGCCAACAGGAGCACCACCGACATGGTATTTGTTCTCAGGCAGCTCCAAGAGAGATGTAGGGAACAGAACAAGGGATTGTACGTGACATTTGTTGACCTTACCAAAGCGTTCGACACCATGAGCAGGGAAGGTCTGTGGCAAATCATGGAACGACTGGGATGCCCCCCAAAGTTCCTCAGCATGGTCATCCAGCTACATGAAGATCGGAGTGGCCAGGTCAGACACAACAACAACCTCTCAGAACCCTTCCCAATAGGCAACGGAGTAAAGCAAGGCTGCATCCTTGCACCGACTCTCTTCACCATCTTCTTCAACATGATGCTCGAAAGGGCCACAGAAGACCTTGATGACGAGGACGGTGTTTACATCCGATACCGCACCGATGGCAGCCTGTTCAACCTGAGGCGATGACAGTCCCACACCAAGACATTGGAGCAACTCCTCCGAGAGCTACTCTTCGCCAATGATGTTGCCCTTATTGCCCACACAGAGACAGCCCTGCAGCGTATAACATCCTGCTTCACAGATGCTGCCGAGCTCTTCAGACTGGAAGTCAGCTTGAAGAAGACAGAAGTTCTCCATCGGCCCGCACCTCAGGAAGATTACCACCCTCCCCGCATCACCATTGGTGAGGTAGAGCTGAAGACAGTTCACCAGTTCAGCTACCTGGGGTGCACCATCTCGTCAGATGCCAAGATCGACAATGAGATTGACAACAGACTGCCAAAGGCAAACAGCACATTCGGCAGGCTGTACAAAACAGTCTGGAACAACAAGCATTTGAAGAAAGGCATAAAGATCAGTACGTACAGAGACATTGTACTGACCACCCTCCTGTATGGCTCGGAGTCATGGGTCACCTACCGTCACCACCTACGACACCTTGAGCGTTTCCACCAGCGCTGCCTCCTCACCATCCTCAGCATCCACTGGAGTGACTTCGTCATCAACATCAAAGTCCTCGAACAGGCGGAGGTCACCAGCATTGAGGCCATGCTGTTGAAGACGCAGCTGTGCCGGGCAGGGCACATCCCCAGGATGGAGGATCATCGCCTGCCCAAGATTGTGCTGTATGGTGAACTCTCCACTGGCCATCGTGACAGAGGGGCACCGAAGAAGAGGTACAAGGACTCTCTGAAGAAATCCCTTGGTACCTGTCACATTGACCATCACCAGTGGTCTAGTCTAGTCTCTGATCATGAAGCCTGGTCATTCACCAGTCTGTCTCCTCCTTCGAGAACACGCGTAGGGCTGGCATTGGGGACAAAAGGAGAAGGAGGAAGAACCGTGACACAGCAGCACCAAACCCAAAACAGAATTTCCCTTGCAGCCGCTGTGGCTGGACCTGCCTGTCCTGTATTGGCCTCATCAGCCACCAGCAAGCCTGCAGCAGATGTGGGCAGCCCCCTTCCTAAATCTTCGTTCGCGAAGCCAAACTATGATGATGTTACATATTTCACAATAGTTTTCACCACATTGTGGAAGGTGAGACACATGTTCACTGTTGCAGCAACATGACCTTCAATAGTTCAACCATTGTTTCACATACCCTATGAGTGCACTCCTATAGCCATCAATGCTTGTAAAAACAGACATTCTGTCTTTCCTGCTCAACCCTGAGAAGTAATAAGATTAACATGTGATGTCGCTTAACAACAGCTTCCCAATGATTAGTCAACTTCTCAAGACAAGATTGAATTTGTAAGACAATTTCTCTAATTTTCATAAGATTATTAATTGATGGCATTAATCTTTTAATTTTGTTCACATTTGTTTCATACTCCTTCCCAAAACCTTAAATTAGATTAGCCTTAGCTATGGCTTTAATTTCTCTTTTGTAGCCCTGACTCCAGATTCGTTGGTGCCAAATCCATGCTTTGATGCACTCATGTTACTTTGTCTAGCTGCCCAACTCTTAATTAACTCTTTGTTCACTCTCAGCACTGGTGATATTCAATTCAATAATTGTAGGCAACAAACAAGTTTGTTATGCATCCACAGTGCTTAAACCAGACCAAACAAATGGCATTCAATTCAAATGTCAGATGTCAGTTGGGGAATTATTTCAGCACTTCAATAAAACAAAACAACGAACCCTTAAGTAAACTCCAGATGATCAAGCAATGGTTCCCAATGGACAGGCAGCACTGACCATTCAAAATTGTATTCAAACCACAGATACACCGCACAAATCAAGAAAGCTCACTGATAATCCTACTGCAAGCAGCTCGAGGTTCCAACATGTTGTTCTCGTGCTGCGATTACAATTTTGCCAACAGGTCCAAAGCAAACCTTTGCCATAGATGGGTGTTCATTTGGTATATCTATTTTTTGTTGACAAAAATGTAGCAGTTACCTTAAAACAAACCAAAACTGCTGAGAGGCTGAAGCCAGGGAGTCAACACTGTATGACGTGCTTCCAAATAATGAAGCTTCAAATTGAAACTTCCTTTATTACAAAACCAGAAAGATGAATGATCTTATAGCGATTAAAAACCTAACAAAACTATATTAGCGATATAGTGATCTTAGCATTCAAATTACTGTAAATAAGCAGTTTAATTAGCAATATAGCAATCTTAATCATCTAATTAGTGGACTTCACGATCTAACTAGAGATATAACTAAGAGATCCTGGTCAACAAAAAAATCCCCAGCTACCTCTGACCAGCAACTAGTTAGGACAAATCATGAAAACTTAACTATACTCATTTGCATCTACCACAGCCCACCCATGCAACAGATTACCATAATAAACGCACCACAAAATACAATACAGGCAGGAAATAGGTACATGGCTCCTAGCAAGAGTTTGGTGGTCTCCCAGAATTCCCACATCTTACACAAAAAACGAAACACAGACCCTGGAGCCATTCTTACTACCCCAACTATACACCAACAGATGAAGAATAAGCAAGAAAAAGCTTGCCAGATACTTAGGTTGCCCACACCTGTTTTTGCCTGAAGCCGAAGTCTCCCCACCCTGACACTGCCCTGCTCCAACAATGCTGCTCCTCTCGCCCCGCCTTATTTTTATTTGACCTTGCTAATGAATCCTGGACTCTGTTTGGCCACTGTTCAAGCTCCGGAAAACCAGCTATGGAGCACCGATTTTTTAAAGCTCTCTCATTGACCTGAGTGAAGACACCATTACATTTGCCTCAAAACTCTGGCTGCTGTTCAAGCTCCGAAAAACCGGCTACGAAGCACTGATTTTTAAAGCTGCTTCCTTGGCCTGGGTGAAGACACTGTTACTTTACCCCTCTGAAATCCAAATGGCCACTCTTCAAGCTCATAATATTCTCCCCCATCAAGATTGCAGCTCCCCTCCTCCCTTGCCTATAGCATCCATATCCAGGGACATTGAGCTGCCAGTCCTGATCCTCTTTCAGCCATGTTTCCATTCTGACTGCAATGTCCCATTCTACATATCAATCCATATTCTGAGTTCATCTGCCTTACTTGTCAGGCTTCTTACCTTAAAATATATGCAGTTTGATCTATCGGCTTACTTGCTCCTGCTCACCCTGCCTTCTGAAGTTGCTCACTTTAACACCTATTTGCTTCACCATGCTCATCTGCCACACTACTGATCGGGGTGTCTTCTAAAAGACATTAGCAGATCTCCCTGCCAGGAGTTCGGTTTCCCTCCCGTGCCCGCTCCCCACCTAGATCAGGGGCAACCCGTCCTGCTCGTCCAGATCACTTGTGCCTCAGAAGGTCCAAGGACTTCAACCCTTCCCTCCTACACCAGCTCATCAGTCACACATACCTCTGCCCTACTTCCCTATTCTCGCCCTCGCTAGCACGCAGTACTGGAAGTAATCTCCTGCTCATCCTCCCCCTTGGAAACATACTGCAACTGCTCAAAGACACCACTGATCGTGGAACCCAGGAAGCAGCACACCATCCTGCAGCCGGGTCTGCGGCCACAGGAGCTCCCGTCTGTACCCCTGTCGTCTCTCTCACTGCAGCCACAACCACCCCCCTTGTCTCCCCCATTCCCTGTCATGCATTGGAGCCCTAGTGATTGTGTCTCTCCCCTGGAAATAAATTCAGCCACCAGAATGCACATTGGCAGTCTCCCTGCTCTCTCACAGCTTGCAGGAGGAACCTGCAACCACCCTGACTGCCATCTCTAAGCTGGTAAGACTGGAGAGGAAGGTGAAAGATCTTACCTGGTTCTACCTTACCACAGCTCAGCTTCCTTGATGAAGCCTCTGAATCAGAATCAGAATCAGGTTTATTATCACCAGAGTGTGTTGTGAAACTTGTTAACTTAGCAGCAGCAGTTCAATACAATACATAATATAGAAGAAGAAAAATAATAATATTAATTGTTTGTATATAAACACACATATTGAATAGATTAAAAATCATGCAAAAAACAGAAATAATATATATTTTAAAAGTGAGGTAGCGTTCTTTAGTCCAAAGTCTCAACACTTATACCTCAAATACAGAACTTTGACCTTAAAAGCAGACACCGTCACCATGGCCTCTCCGCTAAAGCCTCAAATCCTATAAATATTCGCTCTGGGGTTCTCAAAGTGGCCCTACCCCTATATCTACTTCTCCTGTAATAACTCTCACTCACTGTGCACTTTTGGATCAGAAACCAGCTCAGCGCTACCTCTCCTCTGCACAATTACACTTCTTGCTTCCGTATCCACTCACTGTGCATGTTGGGACCAGAAACCATCTCAGCCTTACCTCTCCTCTGCACAATTACACTACTTGCTTCCGGGTGCACCCACTATATATGCTGGGACGAAAACACAGATCAGCCTAACCCTATTTAGGAGCATTTTTTTAAAACAACACTAGAGGTCCTTCTTTGCTAGTTTATACCTAAATTATTTTTGCAGGACCTTATCTCTTTCGTTACCCACGTCATTAGTACCAACCTGGACTATGACTGCTGGCTGTCCCCACCCCACCCTTTCAAAATGTTCTGTACCTGCTACAAGGCACCTTTGACCCTAGCACCAGAGACGAAACATGGAATCTCATCAGTGGCCCACAGAAATAGCTGTCTCTACCCCAGATGATCAAGTCTCCCGCCACTACTATGCATCAAGTCTTGGTCCTTCCCTGCTGCACAACAAAGCCAGTCGCAGAGCAACCCATTTGGCTGCAGTTGCTTTTCCCCCGCAAGAGTATCCTACGTAGTATTGAGAGAGGAATAAATACAGTGGTCTCTTGCACTGCCTGCCGGCCCCTTCAGGCAGATACCTGCCTACTCTTTGGCTGAACCTGCAGTGTGACCACCTCACTGAAACATCTATCTAGAACACATTGCCTCGTGTATATTCCTGAGGGAGTCCGACTGCCCCTCCAACCAATGGATGAGGTCTAAGAGGAGCATCAGTGGACATACTTCCTGAAAAACATAGACCTCGGGGACATTTGACTTCTCCCTGATTGCTCACACAGGAGGAGCTTAGCACTCCACCGGCTGCCATTACTATGCCTTCTAACTTCTGATGTAAGTGCACAGGAATGACCTTACCTTGCATTACTATATCTCCACTCACAGTCCCTCTGAAGATTCATTTATTTATGTTCCAATGAACGTGTGATAACTAAATAAATGTGAATCTGAACAGGTACTGCTGGTCCCATTGCATTCTGCAGCTTCACTTCACTTCCTCCTGCAGTCTTGAGAACCAAACTTACGTATGTTGTAGATTCACTGACCTTTGCCCTTACACTTTGGAGGTTTATGGATCTTTATTCAAAAATCTCTTTCCTCTTTTAACCCATTTAACTTATTAACTTTTAGTGAATGAATTAACCATATTTTTCCATTTTCCAATATTTTCTTCTCTGCAGAGAGACGGAGTTGCAGGTAGCAATATAAAAAGAAACCCAGTTTTTGAAATCAGACCCAAGTTTTGAGGTAATGGAAGCATGTAACTGTTGTCTGTTTTACTTGGGTTAAATATTCACATAAGAATCTAAGTGTCATGGTCCAGTCCGTGAAGTCCACATTCAGGTTCACTGTCCAGTCCATCAATCCTTATTCCAGGTTTTCCTTGTTTTGTTGGTGCCTTAATTGAGGCATACGATTCTCATCTTGGGCTGGCTACATAAACAGCTCCTGGGTTCAGCCTTGGTTGCTGGACTGTTCCCTTCACCTTCTGCCTGAAGCCTTGGCTTGAAGACTTGCCTGTATCTCTGTCAAGTTCTACTGCTGGAGCAAGACCAGAGCCTTGCTGTGCCTAGATAAGGAACTGTCTCTGTGTCCACGCCTTCGCTAGGTAGGTCCGGCCGTTTGCCGCTACCTAGTGTTGGGAACTGTCTCGTTGTGTTCAGCATTCTGTGTATGGGTCCTGGCCCTACGTCCTGTTCCCAAGGAGGGGTCCCGGCTCTGTGTTCCATGTTCCTGTCCCTCCCTTGATCAAGGCTCTGCGTCCCTGTCCCTCCCTCAACCAAGTCAAGGCTTCTTGTTCTCGTCCTGTCCATGTGCCTCGCCCAGCCCAGGAGTACCTCACCCAGTCCGGAGCTGGGGTTCCCTCGTCCTGTCCAGGAGTCTCTCGTCCTGTCCAGGAGTCTATAGTCCTGTCCAAGCCACATCCAAGAACCTCGTCCTGTCCAAGTCAAGGCTTTGTGTTCTTTTCCTGTCCATGTGCCTCATCCTATGCAGGAGTTCCACGTCCTGTTCGGTAGCCACGTCCTGTCCTTGCCAAGATCCTAGTCCTGAGTCCTAGCCTAGACCCGGGTTCCGGTTCCGAGTCAAGACCCAGGTTCTGGGTCCCAACCAAGACCCAGGTTCTGGATCCTTGTCCAGGCTCTGGTTCCGGAGTTCCATGTCACTAGTCCAGGCTCCTAGTTCCCATTTGCTTGTTTCTTGTCCATGTCCTAGCCCAGGCCCTGCATCCTAGTCTCGTCCACGGCCTGTGTCAATGTCCAGTGTCCTTTCTTCCCCACTTCCCTTGCTTGCTAAACTCTAGTCCTTGTCCTGTTCCTAGTACTTCAGTGTCTGTGTCTTGCATCTGGGTCTGCTCCCAGCGCCCCTGTATAACACTAAGCAAATAAACTTTTGGACCATAGGTCTTATTATACCATAGGACAATGTCCTTGTATTCTGAGGCTGTGCTATTATTTCTGTTTTTTGTATGATTTTTAATCTATTCAATATACGTATACTGTAAGTAATTTACTTATTTTTTTCTACTATATTATGTATTGCATTGAACTGCTGCTGCTAAGTTAACAAATTTCACAACACATGCTGGTGATAATAAACCTGATTCTGATTCTAGACTCCACCACTATAGGAAACATCTTCTTCATGTTCACTCTATCTAAGCCTTTCAATATTCAATGAGTTTCATGAGATTTCCCAAACCCCCAACCACACCCCCAGCTCTTCATTCTTCTAAACTTCAATGAGTATAGTTTTAGAGCCATCAAATATTCCTCACATGTTAACCCTCTCATTCCTGGGATCATTCCCAGGAACCTCCTCTGCACCTTCTCGTTTACCACTACTTTTACAAACAACCAAAGAAGGCAACACAGCTTGGTAGTGGTACAACTTACTCAAATTGAAAATGAAAATAGAAAAAAGATTAATGAACTATAAAGGTTAAAAACTTGTGGAGGCTGGAAATTAGAAATAAAAACAGAAAATGCCACAGATGCTTAGCTGGTCAGGCAGCATCTGTCGAGAAAGGAACAGCTAATGAAGGGTTCTGTAGCTGAAACAGAAGAGAAATGCTGGAAAAGCCCTGTCAGTCCTGATGGACGGTCTTGGAGCTGAAATGTTAACTGTTTTCGCTTTCAGTAGATCTTGCCTAACTTGAGTCCTTCCAGCAAGAGAAAATCTGCAGATGCTGGAAATCCAAGCAAAACACACACAAAACGCTGGAGGAACCCAGCAAGCCAGGCAGCATTTACGGGGGGAAAAAAAGTGCAGTCGACGTTTCGGGCAGAGACCCTTCGGCAGGACAGTTCTTCCAGCATTTGTGTTTCAGATGCAAATACTGTGCCTGGGGGAAAACAGTGAACTGTTTTCACGGAAGAGAAGTTCCGGCGCTGGCCGTTTCAATTTGTGAAGTATGGGAGCTCAGCTCCTGTAGGGGGCGCAATGGGAGATGCTGTTGGTCATCCGAGCTTGCGGGCGTATTTCCCGCTGCTCCAGGAAGACCTCTCTCTATAACCTTTAAACACTTCGCCGAGAAGCGATAGCTGCAACCTTATTTCTGACCATGGCTGGATCGTCCTTGAACAATTTCAGACAGTTAATCCGAGGTTTGACAGGAGGAAAGGGCTTCGATCGAATTTTGAGCAAGGTGAATCGCTGACGCTGTGAATTTGTGAATGTAACCAGCATTGCAGGAAACTTCCAGCACTCCACAGCTTAGGCCAAATTTCTGCAAAGATAAGCTTTATGAAAAATGATTTACGCGACATTTCGTCAGATGTTCATAGCTGTTGGTTAGAATTGAATCCGAACCATTATTCCTGTTGTTCTAAATTGATTAAGGGAAATATTAGGTGCAGTAGTTAATATTTTAGTAAAGCGTGTCGTAAACGACAGTACAGGTCAAAGACTATTCACAATTAGTCATTTTTATATCATATTTTAAAGCGCGCTTTGATACTGAGAACGATAAACACAAGTTAATGACATTTGATGAAAGAAAGAATATTTTGCCTTCGAGCTCTGGAATGTGAAATTTTCCCTCTGATGGAAAAATGGCATTGGATTTGAGCAACATCAATTAATCCATTTCCCAATGAGTATGATTTGAGTCTCCTTCAGATTTCATGGCCTTAGGCACTGGCTTCAGTCATTTACAACATTTACTGAGTGTTATATGTGGAAACACTCTGTAAAGATGGTGCAACAGTTTGATTAAACTATCAGCATTTCCACACTGAAATCCCAGGAACTGATGCAGAAAGAATATTAATGCTATAGTGTAATGTTTAAAACAACACATTTTCCCCTTATGAATATGATAAATTAGTTTATTTTTCCTGGTAATAAACCTGAGTAAATATTTCTTGTCCAAAACATTTTGTGTCCACAGGAAGAAATGTGAAAAGCAAGTCATTCAGCTGCTTTTATGTTCTGCCATTCGATTAGATTGTAACCGGATTCATAAGAAATAATATGCTTAGGCTTTTTTACCTGTTACATTCACTAATATCACGGAGGATATACAGAAACTCTGTGATTTGTCTGTATTCCTTAATACTTTTTCTCTAAACCTATCAGTTATTAGGTGTTCAGTTGATCTGAGAGAGAGAAAAAAAGAAAAACAGAGCAGATATCCACCATCCTTTGTCTGAGGGTTCCCTGACTGCTCCTGAATAGCTTAGCACAGATTCTATGTTAATGTTTTCTAGTTCTGGACATCTGTACCAGAAAAAATGGTCATCACTGGTGATCTTGGAAATCTTAGTTAGATCAAGGTTTATAATATTGAAGCAACACATGAGAAGAGAAAACAAAGCAAGGACATACATTATAAATTGAGATTTGCTGAGAAGTTTAGAAGAACAGTAGTCTTGGAGGACATAGAGTCCCATTGGCCTGCACCAGGTCCATAGCCCTCCGTATCCCTACTATCCATGTACCTATCCAAACTTCTCTTGAAATTCAGTTCACATAGACCACTGGTGCTGGCAGCTTATTCCACACCCTCACAATCCTCCGAGTGAAGAGGTTTCCCCTCAAGTGACCCTTAAGCTTCTCACCTTTCACCCTTTAAGCCATGTCCTCTTGTTGTAGTCCCACCCAACCTCAGTGGAAAGAGCCTACTTGCATTTACCCTCTCTATACCACTCACAATGGCCACAGATCTCTGGAGGTACCTAGACAGATTGATAAGATAGCTTTGAAACCACACAGAAACCTTTCCATTGCAGGATAAGGCACTGAACAGAGCAATGTGATCAAATTAAGGTTTCCAGAACATTAGTTAACCATAGTTAGAGTTCTGCAGGAAGGGTATCATTGCATTGAGCATGAAAAATAACTTTAGGTTGCTAGGACTGCTGAATAATAGTCATAGTGAGAAATTATCAAGTCTTGTGTCATTTCCTTTGGAATAAAGGAGTGATGAGAGACATAACTGAAGTCCTTTAGCATGAGTGCCCTGGACAGGGTGTAAATGAAGGCGGATAGAACAAGGACAAAGAAGCATAGATTTAAGTTACACACACAAAATGCTGGATGAACTCAGTAGTCGGACTGCATCCATGGAGATGAATAAACAGCCAGTGTTTCGGGCTGAGAATGTTCTTCAGGACTGAGAAGGAGGGGAGAAGATGCTAGAATAAAAAAGGTGGAGGAGAGGAAGGAGGTTATCTGGAAGGTGAAAGGTGGGTGGGAAAGGTCAAAGACTGAAGAAGGAGAGGAGAAAGGACCATAGGAGAAAAGGGGGGGGGGGGCGGGAGCCAGGGTGAAGTAGTAGGCAGGTGAGAAGAGGTAAAAGGTTAGAGTGGGGAATAGAGGAAGGGTGGAGGGAAATTTGTTTACTGGAAGGAGAAACCAATGTTCATGCCATCAGGTTGGAAGCTATTCAGATTGAATATAAGGTGTCGCTCCTCCACCATGATGGCGGCCTCACCTTGGCACAAGAGGAGACCTTGAACCGACATGTCAGAATGGAAATCGGAATTAAAGTATTTTGCCACCGGGAGATTTAAGTTAATTGGTTGAAAGAGTAAGGGGGACTAAAGAGAAATATTTTTCACAAGTAATTGAGGTCCAGAACATACTACTTGAAAGTAAAGTGGAGGCAGAAACCTTTACCCATGTATAAACAATTTTATACATGAGTATTGGAAGTGTCATGATGTAAAAGGCCATACACCAACATGCATTAATGTAAACAGTAAATCTTCGGCTGGCAGGGACGGTATGAGTTTAATTAGCTCCTTCTGGGCATAAATCTCTATGGCGTTGCAACCGAGTATACAAAAAAGCAAGTGCAATCTTTCTTTCTTCCTCAATTGCATACATATAACATCTGGATGAAATCAGCAGGGCAGAAATACAATTTGCATTTTTGATTCAATTCATTGATTTAACCTGACTTTGTTATGGTTAAGAAGAATGTGTTATTTGGACAAACCTTTGTGGTTGTGGCTATGTCACGGGAGAAACTGGTAGGTGTGGAATGTCTTTGTCGTCATGACAAGCAGAAATTCCTTTTGACGTCCTCTCAGTAAAATCTCCCATAATTCTTTAACTCCTGAATCCCTAAAACCCACAGACTAAATACATAATAGTATTAAACGGATAGTTATCAATACTGAAATGGATGTAACCTATTAACACCAATTTCAATTATTGATAAGGTGCATTATTATTGAGAAATAAGCAATATTTTGTCAGGATTTTGGTCTTCAAATATATGCTAGCCAAGACCAGGCAGAACTTGCCTCATTCCAATGAGACCAGAAAGATAGTTTCAGCTCTACTTTTTATTGGATTCTGCTTCAGAGGTCAAGAAATTTGGTTGCAATGCAATATAATCCCACTTGAAGGCTTCAAGATGCTGGGCACTTTCTCTCCCACGAACTTGAAGATTTATGTAAGTTTATACAAACAATGCATCATGAAATAAGTTGTATCTTGGGTGATAAGAATTATTTCTACCTCAGAGTTAGTAGATTATCCTAGGCACATTGTCAGTAATTTCATTCTTACCGCTTTTGCAAAGACATGGAATTCCTGCCAGCTGCTCAAGTGTGTTGCCAACAATCATTGAATTCTCATGGCGTTCCATTCAAACATGTCAGTATTTTAAATTAGCTTCTCTGTATTTCCCAGAAGTCTCCAGATCTTTACATTTTTTGGTTGCATAATTTTCCCTGGCAAATATATCCACACAGAATAGAGATAGATTGGGAGTTAAGAGCAGGGAGCATGGTATGCTTTGAAATTGGTTTCATTTCCTGTCTAAATAGACACAACTGTATAGAAGTTGGTGATATTTAGAATAGAGCAAGTTTCTTCTATTTGATTGATATATGTGGCCTTCTGAACTCTGTCTACAGGGTTCAACTATTTCTATCTTCTCTTCATTTAAGACATTTACAAGCTAATGTGGTAGCAATAAGGTCTAAGATCATCAGACTTGTCATTCATTAATGTCTTGAACTGAAAGTTTCATAATTTAGGTTGGATACAAAAGTGCATGATTTTCTCCATTATCACAGTATCAAAACATGCTTAAAATTCCCACTAAATCTTAACATGTACCTTGAAGAAGATCAATGACTTCAGCAGTACGTTCCCATTCCCTTTCCACTGCTGATCCCTCGCTGAGGACTGGTGTGCGTGCCCTTTTCTGAAGTCCACAGTCAATTCCTCAGTCTTACTGACGTTGAGTGCAAGATTGTTGTTGTGACACCAGTACGCCCCCTCATCACGATCTGAAATTCTGCCAACAACAGTTGTGTCATCAGCAAATTTATAGATGGCGTTTGAGCTGTGTCTAGCCGCACAGTCACGGGCGTAGAGAGCGTAGGGCAGTGCGCTAAGCATACATCCTTGAGATGTGCCAGTGTTGGTTATCAGCAAGGAGGGATCGTGCTTAGTGGAATCAATAGTTGTAAAAAGATTTCAGAGGATTTTGGTCTGTGCTTAAAGTTTTTCTATCTTCCTGGCCATTTAATTAATTTCCACAGATTACATTTTCTTTAGGTAGAAATCTGGAGGAAATGAAAGGTCCTAATGTACTAGCAGTACTCAGAGTTTTTATCTCTGGGCCTTGTTTTGTGTTAGCTGCTGACTGGACCTCCTGCAAGCAGCCAAATCAGGTAGTGCTTGTCCTGAAGATGATCCTTGAATTTCATGGTGAGTCACCAAGACTGGAACTTGCTCTGAGTGAAATGTGGCATTATTACATACTAGCATTGCACTCACTTGCCTCTCCTGTGCCAAAACTATTCAAGGCCTAATTACACACGGGCCAGCCTCTTAAACACACTCCTTACCAGCCACCATTTTTACTGCAAAAGTTCCAGAAATCTATGCAAAGCCCTTTAGACTTTCACCTCATGATTGCAAGGCTCCATAATGTTTCTTAACATGCTTGTTCTGCCTTTTATTCTAAAAGACCCTCTCCTAGGAGCCTTTATATGCTGAGAACATCCCTTATACTATTTGGCATAATGCAAGGAGTGGCACAGTAGTGCAGCACTCTACAGTGCCACAATCTTGATTCAATCCTCCCTGTCTGTAAGGAGTTTTTATGTTCTCCAAATGACCATGTGGGTTTCCTCCACGTGCACTGGTTTCCTCCCACATTCCAAAAACATACGAGTTAGAGTTAGTAGCTTGTGAGCATGCTGTGTTAACGCCAGAAGCATGGCGACATTTGCAGGCTGCCCTCAGCACATCCTTGGACTCTTGTTGGTTGTAGACACAAATAACATATTTCACTGTATGTTTCAATGCACATTTGGCAAAGAAAGCCAATTATTTAATAATCAATATATTTTAAAATCAGTCTAATTAAGTTACAATTACACTTTTTTCCAGATGGCTGTTGTTACAACTAGCCCTGGAAAAATTGTCTGCCAAATGAAAGTAGAGGAGGAACATGTGAATCGGGCGGGCAACCTACATGGTGGAGTGACAGCAACACTAGTGGATGTGGTATCAACTACAGCCTTGCTTAGCACTGAACGGGCATTACCAGGAGTTAGTGTGGACATGAATATAACGTATGTACAGTTTTTGGTACCTTGGAAATTTAACAAACTGTGTCTAATCATTCAATAGCAGAACCAAATGATGATGCACAACTAAAATCACTGGCAATGATTTATAGGAACCACATGCAAGATTGTTTTCAAATCGTAAACAGTGTTGTGAACTGTTCATTTATAAAGTATTTATCAGCACTATAGAAGAAAACCATTTGATCTCATTTGCCTGTGAGCTATCAATGTTCATTACTGATGTTGAAAATGTTATCGCCAGTTGCACTAAGCAGTGTGCCGAATTAGAGAAAATATAACATTTTGGACTATAAATCATCAGTGACACATTTGCCTTTTTGCAAATAATGCTCCAGGTTGTGTTGTAGTCACTCCAAGGAGAAAAGGAGTCTTAGTTTGGGATTTCACACTAAAGATCATCTTTAAAGTGGAACAGCTCCTCAGTACTGCACTGAGCGTGGCAGCAAATTGTGTCCTCGTATCTCAGGTCTGAGGTTCGTGAGGCATGAACATGACCGGTTAAGCTAATAGCTGGTACTCAGCATGAACATAATTAGAATAGCAAATATGTGCTATGTGGAGATTGACTACTTTCATTTAATCAATTACAGCAGATGGTACTTTGCTGACAATGACAATTCTTCTTCTTCTTATCGTGTCCACAATGACAATGGCAGGGTACCTTAGCCAGAAAAAGAATGTAGATGAAATGTCATTAAATAAATGTCTTTGCTTTTCAGAATGACATATATCCAATTGCAATAATATACTTGATAACTGAAAATGTATGTGACTTATTACTTCTTTTAGGTATATGAATGCAGCAAAACTGGGAGAGGATATTATCATAACTGCTGAGGTGCTGAAGGAAGGTAAATCTCTTGCATTTACAACTGTGGACGTGACAAACAAAGAAACAGGGAAACTCTTGGCTCAAGGACGGCACACAAAATACCTTGGCACTTAAAAAATTTAAACCATTTTTGTACAATTACTTCATTTGAGGAAAATTTAACAAATAAAAGATTTTAATTTCAAATATTGTAAATTGTGCTTTCAATTCAATTATAAGCTGTTCTGCAGATTAATTTTCAACTTGTTTGAGATGAAGGGCAGTGCAATACTGTGTAAATGCTGCATTGTCACAAGTGATGTCTTTTATGGTAAGACACTAAGATCTCATCAACGAACATCACTTACTCTTGTTCAAAGAATATTTGTGTCAGTACTTATAACTATAACCCGCTTTAAATGGTAATGTTTGACATTGTGGAATCTTGCTTATACAGTTACCTATTGCTAATGCAGTCATGGCTACATGCCAATACTTCTTGGTTGTAAAATATCTTTGTTCCGGCAGTAAAGAAAATAAAAGTAATTTGAATATGCATTTTGTTCATTGTTCCAGTGCAAGTTGTTCTATTCCTCGAGTCTAATCTTGATGTTACGTGTGTCCTAACTATATATACAAAAGTATGAGAAAATGAACACAGGAATTTGAAAACCTTGGTCAATAGAAGAATGGTGAAAAATTAGTGATTGGGTCCGTAATTTAAATTTTGCAAGATTTGAGATTTCTTTCATAACTTGATTTTGTCCAATGCTAATTTCATTATGCAGTAAAATAAGGATATCAATATCAAAGTTCAAAGTACTTTGAACTTTGAGATGAGCAATTGAATCTGTAATCTAAAATTCAACCATTTGTCCCTATGCTATCGTGGAATATATTAGATGATAGAATTGTAGAGCTAATCTCATGCAATAGAGACAGGATCCCACGAATTACTGAATCACAGCCACCCTATTTCTGGAGATTATAAAATGACATTATCATCATGAACCATTTCATTGTGGTTTGTGAGATTTCCATATCTTAAGTTTTTTTCATTTGCCTAAAAGTAACTCAGTCTAATTTTATTATTCAGTAAAACTGTACCAATATTAAGTGGTATTAAACAAGATTTAATGCTATATTCAAGACCACAGTTAATTTACAGATTACGTGGTTCCATCGGAAGAAATCTGGAGGACAGGTCCTAATGTATTAGCCGTATTCAAAGCTTTTCTCTCCAGGCCTATGAACCTGAAACCCCTTCCTCCTCGTTTTGCATAGCTCAGGCTAGATCTCCTCTAAGCAGTCAAAACCTGAAGATAATCCTTCCAGCTCATGGTCAGTCACCAAGACTGGAACTTCCTCTGAATGAAATGTGGCATTTCTTTTTACTTTTACATTCCACCCACTTCCTCATGATTACCTGAGTAGCTGAAACGCCTCTCTGTTGATGTTAGCAAATACCGCGCAGGAGTACAAACAAATCCTCATGGGTAGCTAACATGAAAACGTTTCACCCAGCTTGACTTGGATTCTTGATGCTTATATCAGACATGTTTCATTGCTGTCTGCATTCAATTGCCTTGAGGTCTTTTTACTTGGTGGGATTTACTTTGCTAAGAGGTTAATACATTTTCTGGTGTGGAAATGGCAGGTATTTTGTTTTTATTCAAGCATCATTAACTCAAAGTATTGTTAACACAGTTACAGTATTTTGAATGATAAAAACAATTCTGAATATGGATTAAAGATTTATTTTCATTTTCCCAATTTCAACAGAAGGTGAATACAAATTTCCTACTGATTAGCCTTGTTCTTAACTGAAGTAGCAGGCATGCATAAATAAGCTCAGGAAGCTCACAATTCTTACAGCTTCAGAGAAATGCTTTCTTTCCCCCCTTTGATTCATTTTGCAGCCTGCCTTGCATTAATTATGCAAGTTCAAAATCATGTCTTACAAGTAATGACCTTAATAACCCAACTGAAACACTCCAGAATTTTTAAAGAAGCAATTTTAAGTGCATTTTCTTGAACGCAAGTTATGGTATTTCTTCATTATTTTATTAACTTTACAGAGTTGTATCAGCAATCAGCATATTTTTACACAATCAAAAACTGACTTTATACCTTCATCCATTTTTAGTCCCAACCTCCCTTTCTAGGTAAATAAGCTACTTCAGCTACAGGAAAGTTTTTTAAAGATTCCAGTAACATTGAACTTCAGTGACAATCTTGTAGCTGTTTCGCTACTTTAGACTCCAGTTATTTACTGAGTCTAACCTGCCATTATTAACCTGCTAAAATCTCCCCAAAGAATAGAAGAAAAATTCCTTTGTACATTTATATAGCAACTAAGGGAATAAGATCCAAAAAGAACATGCCAGCAAACTTAAATGTAGACTACATGGTGGTGATAGCCTACATTACACAGATACCAAAATGGGTACTAAAGATCCTCCCCCCGCTACCTCTTTTGCTTGCTTGCCATCCTCTTATGAACAGTTTGTGCTCAACAGCTATGCGTGTCGGACCATGTGTTATTCAGGTTTGAAGCCCTTCATTTGTACAACACATCCAAGATGAATCCTTTACTTGAACTCTTTATCAAATGCAGAACTCGCCCAACATTACATCTCAAAACAATGCAGTGTGTCAGGTTACATAACCAGCAGAAACAAGATTAATCATGTACTTTTCAGATATTTTTGCAGTTCAAAACAAGCTTCAAATTTCACCTTTGTTTTCCATGTGGAACTGACAATGTAGATCTAAGCAGCCTATTGGTGAATATGCAGGCAGTAATGTAAAAAAAATAAAGTTTGAGATATGCATGACTAGAAAGAAAATTTCAAGTAGAGTATGCTTTGTAACAGACTGTTCTTTTTCACAAGTAGTTAATCATCTTAAAATCAGGAAATAAAGATGAAATACAAGTTCACTGTTGTTGACACTTTTGGTCTTCCCTATATTGCTGGCCGATGCCCCTAATCTGGCATGTAGGGACGGAGATGGTCCTCAATGGTTCCAACTCCCCAGTGGGTGAGCTGATCCTGTGGCAGGTAAAGACAGACACTGCATAACTTGAAAATTATGGCCTTGGTTTTTGGAGTCTGCAAAATAAAACATGACACCTTCATTGTTCACCATTACACATAAGAAATCATAAGCTGTAACACAGATATGCAATAAATATGAAGCAAAACTGAAGGTACTTTGAAAATGAGTTTTCAAAAGTCAATGCATTCATGCACATCTTCAAAGGTAAAGTATTTTCAATGTCACATATACTGTGCTTACTCAAACTTAGTATGACATGTTTTGTTTTTAAATTTTAAATAGCTATGCATCATGAATCACCCAAAGTTTGTGTTTTTGACTTACTATGGATGGACTTTGAGTTCAAGTTTATCAATATCCACTTTTTCAATATGGGACAATTAACCATGCAAGTCTTATTGGAGATATGAAAAATAACTTTCTTTACTGCTCTGGGTGACATAAGCTTGTCCTTTGAGGGTGAAGAATACCACCTCCAGCCTCAAAAACCCAAGTTTTACTATACCAGTCATCAGAAACTAAATCTCTATCCATGGAGGAAAAAAAGATAGAAGCTCCAGAGACAAGGTGCATTTAGATTAGTTGCAACTGAATGTATTCTATCCAAATCAAAATATGCTTACTCTTTGAACATATACAGATCAACAGTTTTGTGAACTATGACATTTGGTTTCTCCAAACCTACAAAACACTCATATTTTTTCCACATTGAAAGCTCTTGTTTTTCTTCAGGCCACCATCCTCATTAAATTAAAAAAGGTCAAATCTACTGTATTTGAATTAATGCAATAGCACTATTTTTGCATTTCTTTAATTTTGAAATTTGCTTTGAATTGCTAAATGTAGCTACATTACACTGAATTCTTATGCAGTGAAGCATTTAGTTTGAAATTACTTTCAGTGTGATTGTTTCTTCACACTAATGTTTCCAGAAACTGAGACCATCTTCTACTACCTCTTCATCTTAAGAGTCAGTGGGGATGTTGAACTTCAAGGAATCTTGAAGCATGTCCTTAAATCTTTTGTCTGGAAATCTTTTCTCCTGACAGAGCTGTACTACTGCTCTGATCTTTCTCAATTTTTTTCTGGCACAATTTATGCCTAACTTCCTGTGGGATGTATTTAAACTTCAGAAGTTACGGAAAACCATTCAACCAGACTTCAGAAAGAGATCACCAAGGCCTCAGTACTCAAACTGCAGTATCCAGATGAGACTTGTGCACCTGCAGCTAAGCTACGTCATTGATCTGTTCACCAAAGCACAAGGATGGTACTTGTACTCAACATCTGCAACACCAAGAAGCTCTATCTACCGGCCCCTGCTGCAAGATATTCCCCCTCTCAATAATGAAGATTCATTACTGAGACCTTTTCTTCAAGATCAAGATCACAGACCTGAAACAAACCTCATGGTTGGCCAGACAGCTGTGACATCTGCTCCCCATTTCCTAAGATCTGGTTATCTACAGGAAGCATTTTAAGCCACTCTATGCAAAATTTCCAAGTTCACTGGACCCTTAACAATCTTAGGTCAGCATTCACTTCCAAGCCAAGATTCCCAGCACTGAGGCTCCAGTTAGTCTCAGTTCGCAACATCCGACAGATATGTCATTTACACGTTTCACACCAGTACTGCCTCTATAAATGTCACTTTAAGTTAACGGCTTGACTGACTACTCTGGCTATAAACAGCAAAATCTCCCATGGGTGAAAATTGCATTTTTGGTAATATGCCACGTTACCTGTTAAGGAGATTACAACAGACTTAATCTCATCTTGCCTGATGTCAATATGGTGGACAAAGCAAATAATACTGATTTTATTTTCCAACTCCAATAGTATGGAGCTAAGTTCAGGACTAAGTACAGATTTAAGATCCAAAGTTATAAGTAGATTCATTTCAAAAATTTTGAGCTCACCAAACAATGAGTTTACAATGCAATGATTATTTCCATACAATGAGCAAATCTGTACTCTGCAGATTTTCAGAGCATACGATAACTCAAATCAATCAAATAACTTTCAAATTTAACTACCTTGCAATAGTCCTAAAAGTAAATCTACCAAGATCTGTAGGCAGTCGTGCAGAGAGCCAAAGAATCACTGTATATAGCAGTGCACAGTTCACAAAGACTTATTTCAAGAACACAAAGCAATATTAAGTTAGCAGCAAGAAAGGGAAAAATAATCATGCCAAATTTCACCGGTAAACCTCTGGCAATGTTCCACATTTTTTCACCCAAACAGATGGGACCAAATAAGTTTAGGAAAGTAAAGGCCCACAATTATATTCACCTGCAAGTGCTGACGATTAATGAACAGAAAGATGGACTGGGTAGGGTTGTTTACGATGAGTCCTGCCTTATCCTTCCGGCTAATTAAGTGCAGAAACTGTTTCTCATAATCGCCATGATGAAACTCAAACTTGGCCTGCGTAAACAGTAAGAACTTTCAAATATTAGAAAACAAGATTTGTTGCTTAATTTCATGTTCAGCAAGCACTCAGAAATTATCTGCCAAGATCTGAAAGATCTAGTTTTATTCCTTTTAGGTTTATTAGATGCATAGATTTTATAATTGGCCTTGGTAATTCTGCTAAGATTTGACAGGACCCCTGCTATTGGTCCCAATCCGACATCTTCATTATAAGTTCTTGTGGACTCAAGACAATCAAAGGGCTAAGCTTGGTTCTGAAGTACCACAGGCAAACAAAATGCTTCTGGTTTATGCATAAATAACCCTTTTAATTACTGTGCTTGGTGTGTATTGGGTGTCCAGGGAGGGGTAGCACCTTTGGTGAAGGGGCTTGTTGTGTCCATTCTGGGGCAGCTCACTCACTTTTGGTCCCCACCAGAAACTCAGCTCTCACCTATGGCTCCAAGTAGCTGTCTGCATGTGATAGTGGCCACACCCCAGTACACCACTTCAACAGGCAAGGGTGAGGGTAGCCAGCGGCCCTCATACCCGGTGAGATAGGGATATGCCTGTCCTAGCACGCTAAGTCAGCTCTGGCTGACTGGGCAGATGAGATCTACAGTGACATCCAACAGCCAGGAAGGCAGTACTGCAATGCTCCGTGGAAAGCAAAGAGCATGACAAGGCACAGAAGACACCATGGTCATCCACTGCAACAAAAGGAAGACCCCAGTTCGTGACACTTGTTTGTACCACTGAACCCGGACTTCTGGGGTCAAGAGAGGAACTGCCCCAGTGCAGTGGCCTATCCACTTTAAAAACTCTCCCACACAGGTCTCCTGTCATTGCTGCACATGAGAGACAACCACTGTTACTGTGCTAATGCTGACAGTATACTTATCACAATTGATTTGATTTGCAGTTTGCCAAGCCCATTGAGTTTCTACTTTTATGCTGGTTTGGTGATGCACAACACAAATGTGAACCCAACACAATGTTAAGATCGCTAGAGGGAAAAACAAGAAACAAGGCATCCATAAAAGCAAAGAACAAAGCCTATCAAGATTTGTCGTTACACAGATGACTGAGAGACAACTGAAATGAAACCCATATACTACGAATTAATCACAATGTCAAACTAAAAATACATAATGTCTGAACAAAACCAAAGATCCAGGCAAATCATCAAACCAACACAGAACCATAAAAACTATCAACAAGCTTGGCAAACTGCAAGTCAAATCAATTGTGATAGGCATCCAAAAGTTTGGCTCATGTTTATGTACAAACAGTACCTGAACAGGCCTGAAAGGCTCACCATCTGTACCCTTCCACTTGGAGAAAAGGAGACAGACCATCTTCTCTATATCATTCCGTGGCCAAAGGATAAAGTCCATCTCCTGTGTACAGCCAATTACATCCTAAAATAGGTCAGGAAATGAGAGAAATTCCAATAGAGATATTAAATGGATTCCACATCAAGAAACACAAAAACAAAGATTCTGACTTTATGAAGAATGATAATTTTGGTTGTGGATCAAGAGTTACAAGGCATTATAATACAAGGCAAGAAGTCAAAAGAATGTGAACTGCTAACAACTTCCAGTTTCCATACTTACCCTTTGCTCTAAATAACTAAAATCGTCATCTTTCAATGCCAGTCTAATATAGCTTAGAAAGAAAATAACAAGAACTTCTAAAGGCATTAAACCACAAAAGAATATTTGCATTAATGAGGATAAATTGATCCCTGCAGATGATCATATCTACCACAGCCAGATTTCCTTTGTTGCATTGCATTTTCAGCCATGGAACCAACTTTTCTGTATTGCCTTCCCACAACTAAATAAGCATATCTAAACAGTTTTAAAAGCTAATCTATAAAGTAACATTTACAATAATTTGAAATGACATATAGAAGAGAATCTAATAAATATATTACATCAAAACACTTAAACATCAGTTGATTTAACAAATGAGTTTAAATCTAATATTTCAAATCTATGAATCGTTACCAAACCAAAGTCCAGGAGAACCTCTATTATCACATTTGAAGTTCCATCTTACAAGATCCATTAGATCATAAGCTCGAAGGCAAGTAGTCAGCTTTTCAGTTAAAATTGAAGCGAGTGCAAGAAACTATTGGCATCACCAAATTAAGTTTACACGATGCTGATCAGTAAATGGAATAAAACCAGTCACAAGAAAAATGATCAGCCTTAAGCAAGATGATTCCATATTAGTACAAATCAAAAGACCTTAGCATATCAAAATCAGGTTTATATTTAAGCCAATAAATAATTACAAGTCCATGGATATTAATACGTCTGACTGAGGATCTTTGACCTGAAACTGTTTCTTGCTCCCACTACTCTGTTGCCAGACCTTTTGAGTATTTTATTACTTCTAGCGTTTACAGTGTTGAAGAGTATCAATGATTGTTTTGGCTGTGAACATTGCAGAAAAATTGGTTATCTATGTACAAACAACTACAAACCTTTTTCCCTCTTACGATAAAGGAAGTTGCTATTATTAATTGAACGTTTTGATGTGACATATTCTACCACTCTGTGTCATTCCAAGCAAACCTTCAATTTATATAATTCTTCTGAAGTACTTACCCTGCGCATGGATTGGTAGCGTGGTGCATGAAGCTGCACTACATCCTTCTGCAGCAGCTCTGTGGAACTGTCCAGGGAGTAGCTGGACTCCCGTACACCTTTGAGGATATTTTCTTCATAGTTATTGGTCATAACTGGTACAACTTCAGCCACTTCGAATAGTGCCGACTTTTTCTTCTTAAATCATAACATCAGAATCATAATTCTTAACATAAAACATTTTCTATGCTACTTCTTTTAAATTATTACTGCCAAGTTGCATTTAAAAATGTAAGCTCTTCATTTCACAGGACAATAAAAACAGGGACTATACACACTATACCTATTATATACAGGATAATAATTTCTGAAGTGAAATTTCTAAAATGTTGGGGAAAATCTGAAATGCAAGAAGAAAAATATCAAAGCAAGAAATTTTTTTTTTAAATTCAACTTTAAAAATACTTAAAATTATTGAATCCTTGTTAAGCAGAAATCATGTTCTTACAAATTTAAATAAGTTATATTAAAAATATAATGCACACAAGCATGAATATAAACAAATCACCATCAAAAATGATCCAAATGTCAGCAGGAGACAGTCAACTGGGATTAATGTAATTGAAAACTAACAATTAATCAAGCCTTGTTTTGAGGAAGGATGGAATATGCCTCCTAACTCAACTAGCCAACATTAGGGTAGTAGTCCTATTATCAAGTGCCTATTTTCTATTCCCATATTGCTTAAGTTGCCTTTACTTCCAACTACCTACAGATGTCTATTAAAAACTCTGATGTGACCTTTGCCTCAGTATTTAGATCAAATTTTCAAGGGAGCAGATACCTAATCAAATGCTGCCAACAAGAGTCCAATCTAACCAGTATATTCCCCATTCTCCTTTCCTTGAGATCCCCATGAAACCATTGTCAACCACAGATATAGACAGCAAGCAGAAATGAGTGATATTGTAAAAATGATTTGGACAATAGAAAAAAAATCGCAAAGAATATTTGAATGAAACCAACTGATCAATAATATTCATTTTTCATACTGTTCACATGCTCAAATGCATTTCACTTTAACCAAGTAGCATGATGAGGTTGAATAAAATTATTCCAGATACAACAGCTTGTGTTCTTGGTCTCAATTTAAAGTGTCTGTGAAGTGTTAGTGTATACTGAGGAGTGTCGTATAAACATTAATTAGCAACCAAATGACTAAAGGGATATTGAAATGAGGGATAAGAAAAATTAAGGACAGAGTAAAACTTCAGTTCAGAGTTCTAACAACTGTTCAGTTGTTCAGAAATTCAGCTCACACTTGGAACTCGGCAGGGCCCAAGGTCCCACAGCACTTTGAAACATCCATTTCCATTTCAAGCATTAATTTTAAACTCACTTGGTACATTGAAAAATTAATTAGTCCACTACATAACATCAGACAGAGAACTAGAAGTGTGTAGGTGTATAGTATCTGATAGTCCAGAAAACTTGCTTGCCCAACACCAGAGCCCTACACAAACTGGATTACAGAGTTTCACTGGGGTGGGATTAATCATGGTAGTCATTTACAGGATAAGCAAATGTGGACAAGCTAACATTTTACCTCACTTATTGTAAAGATAAAGCAAATAAACTTTCATATCCCTGTCAAATGACAATGCAAATCCCAAAATAATCCGAAGGAAGCAGAGTGAGAATCCTTGGAAGGGCTAACTGTAACTATCAAGTGTGTCATATTAACCTCAGTTTCCAAAGTGATTAAGAAATTCTGTACAACCCTTAAGTTTATGATAAAGAGACAACCACAGCAGTTATTTTCTCAGCTTTCCAGGAAAGTCTGCCCATATCAGAACAGCATAGAATTAAAACAAATGGAGGCCAGTTAGCCCTTTGTGCCTGTGCTGGGTATCCTGCAGTGAATGACTTACCTCCTGACATTCAAGGCCTTTCATAGAAGCCAGTAATGCGATGGAATACTCTCCACATGCTAGACAAATGCAAGTCCAACAACACTCATCCAGGATTATTCTAGGTTTAAATCTGTGCCTTCTGGTTTTGTCTCTTTAGTGAGGGGTATATTTAGGTACCTTCTATTCACCTATCCAAAGCCGTCAATTTCACATTTTTTAGTCTCTCCTTAGCCTCTATATTGATGAAGAAAATAACCCCAACCTATCTAATCTTCCCGTGTTGGCAACAGGTTTCCACTACTGGCAACATGTTTACAAATCTCCTCACTCTCTCCAGTGTAAACACATTTCCCACATTGTTTGGACCAGAACTGTGAACAATAATAAGTCTTCAATTCTAGTATCACTGCCAGTTGTTCTATGTCTGACCGAAAGAAAAGCTTCCCAACTATCCAGAACTGACTATGGACATGCATCCCAAAAATCACTATTCCTCCACACCTGAATGTCATCCCATCTTCTTGCTGCCGTTCCATAAGTACATCTCCTCAGGGATCAGGGATTCTACTTGCCACCTTTCTATTCAGCTAATCCGACCAACTATATCCACCCTCAGGGTGGAGGAGCAACACCTTATATTCTGTCTGAGTATCCTCCAACCTGATGGTATGAATACTGACTTCTTCAAAAGGTGAAGAAAATTCCCCCTCGTCATTCCCAACTCTGACCTTGTACTTCTTCTCACCTGTCTATTACTCCCACCTGGGGTCCCCTCCTTCTTCCCTTTCTCGTACTGTCCATTCCCCTCTCCTATCAGATTCTGTCTTCTCCAGTCCTTGACCTTTCCCACCCACCTGGCTTCACCTATCACCTTCCAGCTAGCCACTTTCCCCTCCCCCCACCTTTTAATTCCGGCATCTCCCCCCACACCCCCAGTCCTGAAGAAGGGTCACCGCCTGAAAAGTTGACTGTTTACTCTTTGACCCGCGGAGTTCCTCCAGTATTTTGTGTGTTTTGCTTTGGATTTCCAGCATCTGCAGATTTTCTCATGTTTGTGATCCACCATAAGTTCCCGCTCTCCTCCTTTCTGTCAATCACTGCTAGTTTTCCTACTGTCTTCAATGTTCTTTCCTCCCAAGAGGACCACAGCCTTGACGTAGTTTGAAGGCTTATGTGCCTCAATGACCCGGAGAGCTATGCTAGCTGAGTCAGGGTTTTATGCTTTGGCTCTTGGTAGGGTCACCCATGCCAAACAGGTCAAAGGGTAGAGGCCGGACTAACAGTGGTCCACCAGTCCTCCGGGTTCAGTTCAGGGCTAATAATCCTGACTGCTAAAACAAAACTGTTACGGAAACAGCAATGAAGAAACCTTCCACATCTGAGTGCAACAGTATTCCTGAGTCTCTATCCTGAACTTGCATGACTGACAGTAGTGAAAGCCAAGCTAATGACACAATGAAGGCAGCCCTGAACACCGCCACAGATGGAGGACCTTCGTTGCTGCGCTAAACGCCAGTGGCGCAACAGGCAGTAAGTAGGCAGATCAATGTTCTTTATCATGACTGTTACATTGAAGCCTAAATGAACTTCTGCCAATGTAGATGCTTCAATGAACCTCAATTACAGTTATCAAGGGACTGCCCTGTAAATATTCTGTAAAGCAACTTCTCACCCCACTACTAGAGAAGAAAGCATTCTACATTTCACCTTTGACAAATATGCCAGGAAAGATCATATCTTACCTTATCTTTGAATACAAAGGCAATGTACATTTTGAAGTCAAACTGATCTGCCAGAGATTCTTTCTTCTTTCTAAGTTGAGCACGCAGTCGATTTAAAGTCTGGTTCTTCCGAGAGTGTGGGTCACCCATTTTGTTTTGAGTGTGTTAACCCTCTTTTTAGCTTATGACAAAGTGACAAAATCTAACATGGGCAATTTCTCTCAAAAGAAAACAGCACAACAGAACATGTCTGGTAGCACTAACTTAAAAAAAACTACCACAACTACTAGTCCAGAAGCTCTAAAACTGTGTTGTGCAAAAACTTAGGATAAATGTTGGCCAGAGTCCAGTCATGATAACAGTCCCTATATATACACGGTCACATCAGAGTGCAGGGAACTAAACTCACTTTTAATTCACATTAACAAAACTTACAAACCAAAGCAATCCAAATTAGAGATAAATTTTAACCTGCTGAACTAAAACTAGATTACAATGATGGATACCAATGGATCTAACCAACAAATTAAACACCTAACTGAGATTCAGGTGTGCCCAAGGATGACACAGAAATGATGTAGCCAGATCCCATGTTTACATACAGGCCAGGTTTTTGCCTTTTTACACAAAAAAAAAACAGCCTGAAAAGTTTACCTGCAGCCTCTGGCACAGTTGTCTTCAAACATATTGGAGTAGGTGATTGTATATTTTTTTTTCCTTTTAAGTTTTTGCTTTAAGGACAGACAATAAAAGACAAAGAGGATTGCACTGGCACATCAACTACATGGCGCGGCTCATTGGCACATGAGTAGAAACAAACAAAATACCAAGCAAAGGGCATTTCTGACTTTACCAAAGACTTGGATTCAATCAACAACATGGTGGTAAACCTTTAACCGGTTTCCTGACATCGCCCTACACAAAGAAAACAAAAAAAAAATCACTTGTTTATCATGTTTGCCTCTATAGATCTGCTCACAGGCTTAACTGTTGGGAGTTCCTGCTGTGCCGCCTTTTGATTGTTTTGGTTTTCTACCTTAACTCCTTTCCTAAGCTGTTTGTATTGAACATATATATAAAGTATATATATATTGCAAACTAACGCTGACTGTCACTCCCCGCCCATGTCAAGAAGAGACCACAAACCCGGTCAAACCCGTCAGTGTGAGCGAGCCGCGCTCTCTGCGCTCTCGGTCACCCATAGTCTTAAAGCGAGCTCCTGGCGTGAGAAAACCGCACAAAACCACGGCCTTCGGCCCGACTACTGCCGCCTGCCTGCCTCCTCTCTCGCTCCCTCACTGCCCCTCGCCCAAGGTCGGCGGCTCCCGCTAACTCTCGGCCTGTCAGACCGGGCCACCGCTCGGCTCGCTGCGCTCCCGTCAGATCAGACGACAGCAAAGATCACCACCGCCGCCGCCTCCACACCAGCGCAAGATGGCTGCTCAACGTCACAACCCACTCACCCCCCTCACAAAATACAGCTTCGGTAGATTCTGTTTAAATCGGCATCTTGCACCTAGGTTAACACTTCAATGCCCTTAAGCAACTCATTTACTTTTCTTTTTTTCAAATTCTAGCTTACTTTCAAACTATGTAAACATGTTTGTGTACGTCACCACTCATCACGTGGTCCATTCCCTCTTCCCCCAACGCCCCACCCCCAAGTGTACTTACCCTTTTAACTTTCTGAGGCAGATTTTCCTGCAGATGTTCGGATTTTTAAAAAATGTTTTATTGAAAACATATCTCATTGTTAAAATAAAATATATTATTAATTGCTCAAGGAAGTGTATAGGAGAGTAAAACATAGTTAAAGAGATGTTTAACTTAGTTTTGGCTGTTCTAATAAATATACAAAAAGGTATCCCTCCCAGATTTACTGGTTAATCAATAGATATAATTACTTGGGAATTTCATTTCAAGTACATGAATTATACTGGACCTTAGACTTGGAAAAAAAACCCACAAAATTCTTTCTAAAATTGTGCGATGTAAAATTTTCCTTTTAATTTAATAATAGACTGAGTTAACAGTTTAAAAAATTATTTATAGCAGAATTCAACTGAAGGTACGTTTAGTTAAATTCAAATAATATAATACAAGCAAGACTTTCAGCAAAATGGTGCCAGTGACCAAATGCAACATCTTGCAGACAGCCTACAATAATACTGAATACTCTTCTGCCAAATATACTTCTGAGCCATGATACATTGCAGCCTCTAATTTTGCTTCCAAGAATGAATTTTTGAGCCAACTGAACAATCTGGCACTTTTGTGATATCCTGGGACATTTAATGTAGATGAGATTCTGTGTCGATTCCTAATGGCGGAACACAAACCTGTGGTCAAATCCATTGCTCTACTCCAAGTAAAGCATTGACCAAGATTAAAATTGCCAAGGACAAGAACAGAAAATGAACAGGGAGCTCGGTGCCATCTACCTGCATTTGACTGGTCTCTCTTGTTGCTGCTGGCTAGAAGAAGTCTTGCATCCCACGCCGCCAGGTTTGGTTCCGCCTCCTTCTACTACCCATTGTGTTTTCCCCTATTCCTTCTTCACCTTTCCTGCCTATCCCCTCCCTGCTTCCCCTCCCCCGCCCCTTGATCTTTCCCCTTACTGGTTTTTCACCTGGCACCTACCAGCCTTCTCCCTCCCACCCTCCCCCCACCTTCTTTATAGGGCCTCTCTGCCCCTTCCCTCTTCAGTCCTGACGAAGGGTTCCGGCCCGAAACGTCGACTGATCTTTTCCACGGATGCTGCCCGACCTGCTGAGTTCCTGCAGCGTGTTGTGAGTGTTATTTTGTGTTTAGGTTTGGGAGCAGTTGTTGCCCGGCAGCCATCGGGCTTCTGGACAGAGTCGCCTCCGTGCTGAACATGCTCCGAAGCTGTGGACTCGTTTTGGGGACTCTGCAGTTTCTTTCTTGTTTACTTTATTTTTATTATTTGCACAATTTGATCAGGGCACTTCAGCACTGAACTAACACTGCAGCAATCAGCACAGCACTGAGGAACCACTTCCAGGGACTCTGCAATTAATGTTATTTGTTTACTTTTTATTGTTTGCATGGATTGTCCTTCTTTTCCACATGTTGGGAGTTTGATGGTCTTGTTGTGCGTTTTTTTTCTTTGAATGGGTTCTATTGTGTTTCTTTGTTTTGTGGCAGCCTGCAAGAAGATGAATCTCAAGGTTATATACCATATATGTACTGTACTTTGAACCTTGACACTCAAGGCCATAGAATATACAACAGTACAGCACAGGTCCTTTTGCCCACAGTTTCCTCCAACCTTCTAACCTACCTGAAGATCACCCTAACCCTTCCCTTCCAAATAACACTCCATTTTTCTTTCATCCATATGCCCATCTTAAATGTCCCTAATAAATCTGCTTCTACCACCATCCTGGCAGTGCAGTCCCTGTAAAAAAAAACACCTCTGACATCCCCCCTTGATACATTTCTCAAATCACCTTAAAACCCTTTCGTATTGGCCATTTCTGCCCTGGGAAAAAAGTGCTGCATGTCCACTTTATTTATACCTCTTATCTTAAACACCTCTATCAAGTCACCTCTCATCTTCCTTCACTCCAAAGAATGAAGGAAGAGGAGGCCCTAGCTTGCTCAGATTTTTTTCCTAATAAAACATAGTCTCTAATCCAGGCAGATTCCTGGTAAATCTCCTCTGGACCCTCTCTGAAGCTTCCACATTCTTCCTATAATGAAAACAATTCTCCAAGTGTGGTCTAACAAGAGTTTTATAGAGATACAATAATATCACAAGATCACAAGACAAAGGAGCAGAAGTAGGCCATTCGGCCCCTTGAGTCTGCTCCGCAGCTCCCCCATGAGCTAAACTATTCACCCATCTAGTTCCAATTTCTGGCTTTTTCCCATATCCCTTGATACCCTGACTAATTAGATACCTGTCAATCTCCTCCTTAAACACCCTCAATGATCAGGCCTCCACAGCTGTATGTGGCAACGAATTCCACAAATCCATGACCCTCTGGCTAAAAAAATTTCTCCTCATCTCTGTTTTAACTGGGTACCCTCTAATTCTAAGACTATGGCCTCTTGTCCTGGACTCACCCACCAAGGGAAACAACCTTTCCACATCTACTCTGTCCAACCCTTTCAACATTCAAAATGTTTCAATGAAATCCCCTCTCATGCTTTTATACTCTAATGAATACAGTCCAAGAGCCGACAAACGCTCCTCATATGTTAGCCCCTGCGTTCCAGGAATCATCCTCATAAATCTTCTCTGAACTCTCTCCAACATCAGTACATCCTTTCTAAGATAGGGGGCCCAAAACTTCATACAATATCTTGTTGTTCTTAAACTCAATCCCCTAACTAATGAAGGCCGACACACCATTGCCCTATCAACTTAATGGCAACGTTGAGGAACCTATGGACATGGAACCCAAGCTCCCTCTGTGTCTTCACACTGCTAAGGGTCCTGCCTTTAACCTTGTATGCAGAGTTCAAGCTCAACTTTCTAAAGTGTGCCATTTCACACTTTTCCAGAATGAACTCCAGGTGCCATTTCTCAGCACAGCTCTGGATCCCAATAATGTCCTACTGCAACCTATGATGACCTTCCACACTCTTCATTGAACCGTCAACCTTAAAAATAGATTTCACATTTCAGATCAACATTTCTTTAGCAGAACACAAAAAAGTTAGAAATAACTGACAAAGTAAGCTTTGTGACTGGTTACCAAATCTATCTGTCCTATCCTTTGGCCTCAGGATGACGGCCAAAGGATTGTATGGATAGAGAACTTAGACATGTCACAGGTCTTAAGTAAAAGCAAAGCATACCTATGAAAAATGAGAGATGCACAAAAGGAACAGTTGACAGTAGGGCATACAGCAATCAATCTGTCTAGATCAATTACAGTATATATATTTTGTATAGATTAAATATCATGCAAAAACAGAAATAATATATATTTAAAAAGTGAGGTAGTGTTCACGCATTCAATGCCCATTTAGGAATTGGATGGCAGAGGGGAAGAAGCTGTTCCTGAATCGCTGAGTGTGTGCCTTCAGGCTTCTGTACCTCCTACTCAATGGTAACAGTGAGAAAAGGACATGCCCTGGGTGCTGGAGGTCCTTAATAATGGACGCTGCCTTTCTGAGACAACACTCCTTGAAGATGTCCTGGGTACCCAAAATGGAGCCAACTAAATTTACAACCCTCTGCAGCTTCATTCAGTCCTGTGCAGTAGCTCTCCCCGCATACCAGACAGTGATGCAGCCCATCAGAATGCTCTCCACAGTGCGTCTATAGACGTTCTTGTGTATATTAATCGACATACCAAATCTCTTCAAACTCCTAATGAAGTATAGTCACTGTCATGCCTTCTTTATAACTGCATCGATATCAGTCAGATGCCTTTAGTTTCATATTGAACACAGACAACCTAATTATCTCCATGATGACATTGCAATTGCCCTCCTGAAGCTGCCAGACATATACTTTATACTTTATTGTCGCCAAACAATTGATACTAGAATGTACAATCATCACAGCGATATTTGATTCTGCACTTCCCACTCCCTGGAGTACAAATCGATAGTAAATATTAAACATTTAAATTATAAATCATAAATAGAAAATAGAAAAAATGGAAAGTAAGGTAGTGCAAAAAAACCGAGAGGCTGATCCGGATATTTGGAGGGTACGGCCCAGATCCGGGTCAGGATCCGTTCAGCAGTCTTATCACAGTTGGAAAGAAGCTGTTCCCAAATCTGGCCGTACGAGTCTTCAAGCTCCTGAGCCTTCTCCCAGAGGGAAGAGGGACGAAAAGTGTGTTGGCTGGGTGGGTCGTGTCCTTGATTATCCTGGCAGCACTGCTCCGACAGCGTGCGGTGTAAAGTGAGTCCAAGGACGGAAGATTGGTTTGTGTGATTTGCTGGGCTGGGCTCATGATCTTCTGCAGCTTCTTCCAGTCTTGGACAGGACAACTTCCATACCAGGTTGTGATGCACCCTAGGAGAATGCTTTCTACCGTGCATCTATAAAAATTAGTGAGGGTTTTAGGGGACAGGCCAAATTTCTTTAGCTTTCTCAGGAAGTAAAGGCGCTAGTGGGCCTTCTTGGCAGTGGACTCTGCTTGGTTGGACTAAGTCAGGTCATTTGTGATATTGACCCCCGAGGAACTTAAAGCTTTTGACCTGTTCCTCTGGCGCACCACCGACGTAAATGGGGTCGAGCGGTCCGCTACTGCTTCTGAAGTCAACAACCAATTCTTTTGTCTTGCTGACATTGAGGGATAGGTTATTGTCTTTGCACCATGCCACCAGGTTCTTAATTTCCTCTCTGTACTCAAACTCATCATTACCCAAGATACGGCCTACAATTGTGTCATCAGCAAACTTATATATTGAGTTCGATGGAAACTTGGCTACACAATCATGGGTGTACAGTGAGTACAGCAGGGGGCTGAGTACTCAGCCTTGTGGGGCACCGGTGCTCAGAGTGATTGTAGAGGAGAGCTTGTCCCCTATTTTTACAGCCTGGGTCCTGTCTGTGAGGAAGTTGAAGATCCAGCTACGGATCTGAGTGCTAAGGCCCAGGTTCCGGAGCTTAGGAATCAGTTTATTTGGAATGATGGTATTAAAGACAGAGCTGTAGTCAATGAAAAGGAGCCTTACGTATGCGTCTTTATTCTCCAGGTGTTCTAAGGAGGAATGTAGGGCCAGAGAGATGGCATCTGACGTTGACCTGTTGCTCCAGTAGGTGAATTGCAAAGCGTCAAGGTTGACCGGTAGGCTGTGGTTGATGTGTGCCATAACCAATCTCTTGAAGCACTTCATAGCAATTGATGTCAGAGCCACAGGTCGATAGTCATTCAGGCATGCCACCTTGCTCTTCTTCGGCACTGGGATTATCGTTGCCTTCTTAAAACACGAGGGGATCTTAGACTGAAGCAAGGAGCAGTTGAAGATGTCAGCAAACACTCCAGCTAGCTCACTTGCACAGGCCCGGAGAACCTGTCCTGGGACGCCATCTGGGCCCGTCACCTTCCTTGGATTTATCTTCAGGAAGGCTCTTTTAACGTCCTCCTTGGTGACGATGAATCTCGATGCCACCAGGTCCAGTTCATCCGGAGGGAGCGGGACGCTCCTCTTCTGTTCGAATCTTGCGTAGAATATGTTAAGTTTGTCAGGAAGAGAAACGCCACAGTTATTGATATTCCTAGCCTTTTCTTTGCACCCAGTGATCTCATTTAGACCCTGCCATAGTCTACTGGCATCCCTTTGGTTAGCCTGGGCTTCCAACTTGGCTCGATATTGCCTCTTGGCGCCCTTAATTGCTTTCTGGAGTTCGCGCCTGGATTCCGTGTAGTGACTGGTATCCCTGGACCTAAAAGCCGCAGCCCTAGCCTTCAAAAGGGACTTGACCTCATAATTCATCCAAGGTTTCCGGTTAGGGAATACCCGGATCATCTTGCGAGACACACAGTCCTCTGTGCATTTCCAGATAAAGTCCATGACAGAGCTGTGAATATGCCAGTGGATGCCAAGTCCACCATTCAGCTTATTCACTGGTTTTCCAAATCTTATCCATTTTACTTGACACAATCAACGCAGCTACTCAATTGCTGGGGGGCTGTAAATCTATGTTCCTCTCAAGCCTCGCGTCAGTGTCCACCCAGAAGCAGCTAAGGGAGGGAGGAGAAGATGGCGGCGTGACGCAGTGCGCGCGGCCGTTCCGAATGAATATCGATATGTGTAACTAGGGGTGCTGTGCACAATCCGGATTTGATGGGGACAGCCATGTGAAAGCACAGAGGAACATCTGGATTAACTTCTGAAATGCCTGCTCCGCTGCCGCTGCCACTGCTACTGTGCGATCGAGAATCTCCGGAGACGAAGGCCCCAAATCCTTGGCTTTGCCTATTGCCTATTGCCGGGGCCGGGGTCGAAGCGCTCGGCAGAGATGGTACTCGGTGCTCGGTGTTGAATAGGTGGTCAGAGGCTCGGAGTTTTTCAGACAGACTCGGAGTCGGACTGTGGTCAGATGCTCCCAGTATGCTGCATCGGCAAGTTGGCGGTGCTGGAGGTTTACCATCTGCGTGAGATGATGGGACTTTCGACAGACTCTGAGGTTTTTACCGTGCCATGGTCTGTTCTTATCAAGTTACTGTATTGCTTTGCACTGTTGTAACTATATGTTATAATTATGTGGTTTTTGTCAGTTTTTAAGTTGGTTTGTCATGTGTTTTCGTGATATCATTCTGGAAAAACATTTTTATCATTTCTTAATGCATGCATTACTAAATGACAATAAAAGGGGACTGCATGTCCTCATAATCATAATGGTCCTCCAAGCACACTAACGAAAAATCGAGAAGCTATTGACTGACACAGTATGCAGTCCCAGAGCTCCCATAACCTCAAGCCCATTATTTACATCTTTAAACTCAGTGTTGAGGGGCTTTCAGCAGATAAGCAACACCCATCGACATGCTATGAATGTTATCTGTATACAAAAGCTCGCATTTCCTCTAGCAAAGCTAACCAATACAAGATAAAAGACTTTAACCCAGTATCTCATACTGCACATCTCTGGCACACATGCTCCAGTTGGCATGCGGCTTGTCAATCATCCTTCAAGTATTGCAAAGTCATTAAGGTGGTGCAAATAACACCCTTAGTGCTGATCTGGGTTGGAAGACTGTTCTGTTTTCACTGAACCCAGGTACTTAAGCGAATCATACAGATTGTGACTACAATGTGGTTAATGCTGACAGGGTAAAATTTGTAGACTGGTGCTCAGAAAATTGTCAAGACATCGTCCCTGATTGTTCTCTAGATGGATTCTTAGTCTTACACAGGGTTTCCTCAACAGACGGAGCCCGTAGCCAGCACTGTGCCAAGTCTTGCTCATCTTACAGAGGCAGCATAGCCCCTCACTGGTAAAGGAAGTGTCTTTCTGCTTGTGCAGTAAAAGCCAACTGGCGACCTGTTCGTTTGAAATAATCGCTGTGCTGTTCCCACTGTGCCAGATGGGAGGAGAGAGCGAAGTCCTGGAGTTTATCCACTAAAGCAGGAATGTAGGAGTTTACTTTGTTATTGTAATGCTACTCGGTAGCCAATGACAACAAGTTGCTTTTTTGCAAATCAATTAGCAATCCATCAGCTTCATAAAAAGCATCCTAGAAAAAAAGAATGAAGTTCAGAGTAGAAAGTTTTTCCAAAGGCAAAGTTTGTTTTGACCCTTTCACACATAACAGCAAGTATAGTCCCATCACTGAATAGCATCTTTCTTGAAGGTTTGAAATATCTCAGTCCACTTTCTCACTCCCAACTTGCTCAGTTTCAAGGTTCACAAATGAGTACTAGCAACAATGTGACACACAAGAAAACTTTGCTTCCTCCTGAAGATCCAAATCTGGAATATCATCATTATATGCACATATGAAGTTATAAAAAAAACACCCAATTCTCCAATAAGTAACAGCAGAGATAGCACATGTCTTGAACATTAAGTAGGCTCCAATATGGCCAAAGCACAAGTCCAAGTACTTACAGTGATATTTACCAAAAAAAAGTTAAAACGACTCATCATGTTTTTGCTGATCAGCAAAGTCAAAGCAACGTTTATTATAATATGCAAAAGTATACATATACACAGGCACAATAACGTACTTGCAACATCTATTATCTAACATTCGCAAGAAAAACAAAATTAAGCACAAAAAACAAGATATCAAGAGTCCTTCTCCAATAGTTTATTAATGTAATTGGGGGAAAAGCTTCTCCGAGGTGGATATGCCAAGAATAAAACACACAAATGCTGGAGGAATTCAGACAGCATTTAAGAAAATCGACAAGCAGTTGACATTTCGGGCCAAGACCTTCCAGATGTATACGAACGAGAAAACTAGTTCTTAGAATAGAGAAAAAAATAGATTGTCTTCATTCTAACCCCAATCCTTCCAATCTATACATTGAATAAACTTGCCACTAACTCAATCACTGACATTTATATCTGTAATTGACAAACGCTGTGGGTCACATTCCTCACTCTTTCCAGAACTGGGCAAGACTCAACTGCAAAGGTAGCGGATGACTCTAAGGCCAACTCCAGTAATGTAGCTGGCATGTAACTCCCGAAGGTGGTCTCGGCCCGAAACGTCGACTGTTTGTTTATTTCCATAGCTGCTGTCTGACCTGCTGAGCTCCTCCAGTATCTTGTGTGCGTTGCCATAGAAGTCAATTTATTTCTTGCGTACACTATTCTGGAATAATACCAGAAGAGATGAAAAAAATCAGTACTTATCACTCTTCCTAAGAAACCTGGAGCAATAGAATGCGAATTACATAGGATCATAAGTTTAATGAGTCATATCACCAAGATACTTCTAAGAATTTTGATGACAAGAGCTAAAAGTAAGATACAAGCTGAAATAGGTAAAGAACAATGTGGTTTTGTGAAAGACAAAGGGACAAGAAACGGAATATTGATGTTAAAGATACTTTCAGAACGAGCTATTCAAGTGCAAAAAGATTTGTTTGTTTGTTTTATCAACTACATAAAAGCATTTGATAAAGTGAAGCACAATAAGTTATTTGAAATATTACAGAAAACTCTAGATTCGAAAGACCTCCACCTAATCAGAAATCTGTACTGGGAACAAACTGCCGCTGTAAGAATAGATGGAGAAGTGAGTCAGTTTACGAAAATCAAGAGAGGCGTTAGACAAGGGTGTGTTTTCTCCCCTGATTTATTTAGTGTGTACAGTGAAACAATATTACAAAAAATAAGAGACATCTTGGGAATTGAAATTGGCGGTGTAAACATCAATAATTTCAGATATGCAGATGACACTGTGTTAATTGCAAGTACGGAGGAAGAACTACAAAACTTAATTGATATAGTTGTTGAAGAAAGTGCAAAAATGGGTCTATCTATCAATTGCAAAAAGACAGGATGTATGGTGATATCCAAAAAGGAGGAGAATCCTATCTGAAGGCTGAGAATAAATGGGGAAGACATAAAACAAGTACAGAACTTTTGCTACTTAGGAAGCTGGGTGACACCAGATGGCAGGTGCAACACAGACATCAAAAGAAGAATAGGGATGGGAAAAGACACCTTTACGAGAATGAAGAGTATACTGACCAACACTAAACTAGGCACGACAACCCGCCTCAGAGTACTGAAATGTTATGTTCATCTGTAATGTATTGTGTGAGTATTCGTAGCATCAGAGTGCGTATGACGTCAGGACGTGGAAAAAGGGTTTTAAAAAAATGGAAGTCTGGTGAATAAAGGTTGGTTGTTCAATCTACACTGGTGTCCAAGTCACATCAATATTACATGGTGTCAGAAGAAAACGCGAAAAATAAAAAGGAAGAGAAGACACGTAAAAGATGTCACAGTTACAGCCCCCGTCAAGTTTAAGCCTACAAGGTAATCTTGCTGAGAACTGGAAAATATGGATCCAGAAGTCTGAGCTGTTTTGCACCGCTAGTGGCCTAGCTAAAAAGACGGAGAAAGTGCAATGTGCTATGTTTCTGCACGTAGCGGGAGAAGAGGCAATAAAGGTTTGCAACACGTTTGTCTTCCAAGATGATGAGCAAGAAAAAAATTGAAGTGTTGAAAAAAAGTTTCAAGATTACTGCGAACCGAGAAAAAACTTACCATTCATCCGACACCGGTTTTTCACAAGGGCTCAAGGACCAACGGAGATCATCGACGCCTACGTAACAGATTTGAAGAGCAAGGCAAAAGACTGTGAGTTCGAACAACTGCATGACTCTTTACTACGTGACAGCATTGTATGCGGCATACGAGATGATCAAGTGAGAGGCAGGCTATTGAGAGAGGCAGATCTTACATTAGAAAAGGCGATTGATGTTTGCCGTGCAAGCGAGATCACGTCAAGTCAGGTCAAAGTGCTCAATGAAGAGATTGAAGTGCATGAAGTAAAAACTGTGAAAACTGACAATAGTAGGACAAAGCCAGCTCCACAGGATGATCAAAAGGAAGTTAATTGCAACAGGTGTGGTTATAAACATGGATACAGAAAATGTCCAGCCTTTGGTCAGACATGCAAATTATGCCAGAAAAGAAATCACTTTGCAAAGATGTGCAAATCGAAGGAGTACGCAAGGAAAATGCATGCTGTGGAACAGAGTGAGGGCAACAGTGACATGTTCATTGGCACAGTTGAAGTGGAACAGGAGGTATGCATCAAGAATATTGACAATGCAGAGATGGAGGATGAAGATGATTGGACCCAAGACCTGAAAATAAACAGGAGGAAAGTGACATTTAGGCTTGACACTGGGGCAAAGTGCAATATAATGTCGGCAGAAACATTCAACTCACTGGACATCAGAGGAAGACTGGAAAAATCCACCTGCGAGCTTGTTGCATATTTCGGCCACAAGACGGCGCCACTGGGCAAAAAAGCACTCACCTGTTTTTTACAAAGGTCAAAAATACAAGATCGAGTTTGAAATAGTGCAGCAACATGTTTCAGCAATACTGGGCAAAGCAACATGCACAAAGCTAGGCCTGGTGAAGCGAATCTATGGTGTTGAAAAAGAAAATGACATTCTCAAAGACTTTGATGACTTGTTTTCTGGATTAGGATGTTTACCAGGGAAACACCATATCAAGATTGATCCAACTATTGCACCAATCGTGCATGCCCCGAGAAAGATTCCAGTAGCTCTCAGGGATCAAGTAGTGGAGGAGCTACACAGAATGGAACAGATGGGAGTCGTAACAAGACAAATAGAACCGACCGACTGGGTGAATAGTATGGTGACAGTGGTCACAGAAAAAAAGACGAGGATTTGCATGGATCCACAAGATCTCAACCAAGCCATCAAAAGAGAGCACTATTCACTGCTCACGGTTGAAGAGGTTGTCTCCCAGATGCCTAATGCAAAATATTTTTCAGTATTAGACGCAAATCAAGGTTTCTGGCAGATCAAGCTGGATGAAGAAAGTTCCAAATTATGCACTTTCAACACGCCCATAAGGAGATATCGTTTCCTGCGTCTACCCTTTGGGATTTCTTCTGCATCAGAGGTATTCCAGAGATCCGTGGCACAAGTGATTGAAGGCCTGGACGGGGTGGTCAATACCATTGATGATTTGCTGATATGGGGCAACACAATTGATGAACATGATCAGAGACTGAGGAAGCTCCTGGAGAGAGCACGTGAGTACAACCTAAAACTGAACAAAAGTAAATGTAAGATCAGAACTACAGAGATCAAGTACATAGGTCATGTACTCAGCGCTGATGGGCTAAAGCCAGATAATGAAAAGCTGTACCACTACCACCACCCGAAATCAAGCAAGAACTATTGAGGGTCATGGGCATGATACAGTATCTTGACAAATTCATTCCCAACTTATCAGAGGTCAACACTCCACTCCGAAAGCTACTAGAGAGCAGCACTGAATGGCATTGGGAAGATGAACAAAAGAGAAGTTTTGACACATTGAAGCAGTTGGTTACCAATGCACCAGCACTCAAGTTCTATGATGTCAATAAACCAGTGACGATGTCTGTGGATGCCAGTTCGGAGGGAATAGGAGCTGTTATACTGCAGGATGGGAGGCCTGTGGCATATGCATCATGAGCACTTATGGACTGTCAATGCCGATATGCTCAAATCGAGGAATTACTCGCCATAGTTTATGGGTGTGAGAAGTTCCACCAATATGTATATGGCAAAGAAATCCAGGTTGAGAGTGATCACAAACCACTTGAGAGCATCTTCAAAAAGCCACTCCACCAAGCTCCTATGAGGCTGCAAAGGATGCTTCTCAGGCTACAGAGGTACACTCTCACAGTCATCTATAAGCCAGGAGAAGAAATGTACATCGCTGATGCTTTGAGCCGTGCTTACCTCAAAGAGCAAAAGGAAGAGTTGCTAGGAAGAGAGCTGGAGGTCAACTGGGTTACACCTCAGCTACCCATCTCTGAGGAGAAGTTGAACATGTTCAGGAAAGTTACTGCAGATGATCCTGAAATGCAAATGCTAAGAGATATTACAATGAATGGATGGCCAACAGAAAGAAAAGATGTTCCAAAGGAAATGCAGAAATACTGGGCATTTAAAGAGGAAATCAGCTATGCATCAGGACTAATGATCAAAACGGCAAAACTCATCGTACCAAACCAAATGAGACAGGAAACGCTCAACAGAATTCATGAGTCACCCCTGGGGATAGTGAAATGTAAAGAAAGAGCAAGGGATATTCTCTGTTGGCCAGGCATGTCAACTCAGATAGAGGACATTGTGTCTCAGTGTGCTGTCTGTAATGAAAACAAAAACAGCAATCAAAGAGAGCCTCTGCTTCCCAACCAATACCAGGAAGACCATGGGAGAAGATTGGCACAGATCTCTTTCACTACAATGGTGCAGAATATCTGCTTTGTGTGGACTACTATTCAAAATATCCGGAGATCACCAAGTGACGCGTCCAGTCGAGGTGTCATTACCGCAATGAAGTCGACATTCGCAAGACATGATATTCCAGATATTGTCGTTAGTGACGATGGTCCACGATATGCCAGTGGTGAGTTCAGAGGGTTCTCAGAAAGCTGGGAATTTCAACATGTTACTTCTAGTCCAGGGCACGCTCAGTCTAATGGACAAGCAGAGAGAACTGTACAAACTGTCAAGAACATGCTCAAGAAGGCACAAAGCAACAACGGTGACCCTTACATTGCTCTGCTTGAATACCGCAACACACCGACTGAGGGTGTGGGGTTCTCTCCTGCTCAGCTGTTGATGGGACGTCGTCTGAAGTCCAAACTGCCAACATCCGCAACTCTATTGACTCCTGAAGGTAATGCTCACGTACATGACAAGCAAAAGTACAAGCAAAAATAATGCAAAAGAGCTACTATGACAGACATACAATACAGTTGCCAGATCTGCATACCGGTGAAAATGTCAGAATACAGAGAGGAGACACTTGGCAACCAGCTGTGGTTGTGAACAGACATCAGCAACCAAGATCCTTCATAGTTCGCACGCCCGATGGAAGAGTCTACGGGAGGAACAGGAAGCATCTGCTGAAGACAGGCGAGAGTGAGTTTCCATGTACAGATGCACAGGACATTTCCACATATACAGACATGGAAACAAACGACACCAAGAATGATGCAGACCACAGAGACACAGAGGTCACTCGTGAGACTGACACGGATGAAGGTCAAGCACAGTCACAGTTGTATCACACACGGTCTGGGAGACAAGTCAAACTTCCAGCTAGATACAGAGACTCGACATACAGTTTGAGGCAAAGTCACACATAAGTTCCAAGGAGTGAATTAAAAGGTTTATTAGTCCATGTTAGTAAAAGAAAATACACTGCTATTAGTATTGTAAAATACAATGCAGAATACAGTACAAGGTAAGATTTTTTTTAGTTTATGTCATAGTTGTTGCACTGTAAGAAGGGCACACCTAGAGGCATTGTTTTGGTAATTCACAGTGTTGTAAAAAAAATCTTGAGAAGGGGGATGTAATATATTGTGTGAGTAATCGTAGCGTCAGAGTGCGTATGACGTCAGGACGTGGAAAAAGGGTTTAAAAAATGGAAGTCTGGTGAATAAAAGTTGGTTGTTCAATCTACACCGAGTCACATCAATATTACATATCCAGTTATGTTATATGGCTCAGAATGTTGGGCGATATTTAGTAACATGAAACGAATTGAAGCAGCAGAGATGTGGTTTTTGAGGAGGATGCAAAGAATATCATGGACAAAACGAATATCTAACGAGAATGTCATGAACAGAGCAAACACAAAAAGAGAAATAATGTATGAGATCATGAAAAGGCAACGTAACTTAATTGGACATGTGATTAGGAAAGAGGAGTTAGAATGCACGGTAATTATGGGAAAGATTGAAGGGAAGAAAGCAAGAGGAAGACAAAGACAAATGATGATGGAGACAGCAGCCAGAGAACTGGAAATGAATGCCAATGAATTGATCCACTTGACCCGAAACAGGAGTGTGTGGACCATGGCAGTCACAGCTCAAAGTGGGCACGGCACCTGATGAGGATGATGACACCGTTGTGTACATTCAAGCTAAGTGAGCAGAGATAGAAAGCAGCAAAAGAAACGCCGAAGTTTTCCTTGTACCGAACTCCAGTGCTGTTTATCCCCAAGGCAGTAGCGCATGCGCATGCGCAAACATTTCCGCTGCCCTCACTCGGTTTAAATTGTACGCGCGAGCACTTGCGTCACTCTCGCGTAACCCGCGGCTTTTCCCTGCCGTTCGTTTTTCTTCTTCTCGGACGAACATTTATAGCGCAGACGCTCTTGCATTTTGTGAGGGATATGCTGCTGATAGCAAGGGCGGATTTAGGAAACGTTGATTTTACCTTTCGCCCACAATGCTCGTCGCCGGGCCCCGCCTCCCTGCGCGCGCGGCTGTCACGTGACCAGGAGATATTTTAAGCTCGAGCCGAAGGCGGCAAGGGGAATTGCTCGGTAGCGTGAAGGTGCCGGTGCGGTCTGACACACGGCCGTGGGCGGGTGAGTGGCTGCTGTGGAGCTCCTTCACCGGTGGTAGGGGACTGAGGGCGGTCAGTAGCTTCTCTTGGGATTAAGGGTGGACCTTTTCCCCCGGCCAGGGTTGCGGGTCCCGGGCCCCGCGCCGGGTCTGTCCGATCCCGACCGGGTGGGTTAGGGCTAGCCTCTTGTTATGTAAACCCTGCGTCGTATTAGATTGTAAGGACTCTCTTTGCATCCTAACACGCCCGACCTAGTGGGTATCCACCTGTCCTGGGCAGCTGGCCGACCCCCCCCCCCCAAACATCTCCGGTTTGTACGTTTGTGCCTGTAGTTGTAATCAGTCTGTAATTGCCTGTGGGTTCGACTAACACGATTTAATGCTGCTGCATTGTTTGGTCGTAGTTAATCCTGTCTGCATCACAGTCGGCATACAGTTAGATGTCCCAATTGGATGGGTTTTGAATGGAGGTAGTTGTGTTGAGGGATGCTCGAAAGGGAATCGTAATAATTCGAAATCGTAATCTGAGCCATTTAACCTCGATGCTTCTAGAATTGTTGGGCTCTAGTGAATTGTATCTATTTGACGATTTCATTGCATCTCCTAATGCACTAAAGTTGTCAATTTGGTGATATTTGAAATTACCATGAATAATTTTTGTTTTGTCCCTGCTTAGAATAGGTTGCAGTGTAGGATGCTTGCTGCTGCTGTTCCTTTGTTCTTTCCTGATGAAGCACTTTCCCTCCAAACGAAGTTTCCATCTGAAGCTATATTGTTCATATCCTGGGACATCAGTACGAAACATTAGATCCTTGAATTGCTCTGCATTTTTAAAAAAAAATATCAAATTGGAGGGACGTTTTCAGTCAGTTTGTACAAGTGCAGCTGGTAACGTATTGACGTACAAAGCTGTTCAATCTGTTCAGTATGCTGTCATGTCTTTTATCACTTAACTTCTGTGATGAGTGTGACATTCCAGCTTGAGTCATTTCTTGAAAAACAGTAATTAGTTCAATTTTTATGGATCTGTTCATACAATTTTAATCACTGGTACCTATCTGGTTTGTGATTGTCCAAGGCAATATTTCACCTGTTGTAGTTGAAATGCTGGTCTGAGCACTAGTAAAATGGTGTTAGAATCCACTGCACCACATTCTTGAAGGGTCTTAAAGGTGTAAAACTGATTGGAAAGCGATTACTGTATTCTGCCTTAATTTTGAACAATATGTGGGCAAAGCACATTCTTTACCAGAAAGAAAACCATTACAACGTTCTGAAAGTGTTCCATTTACTTTTTATAACCCGGATTTGAGGAAGCAGTTGTAAATTTCTTGAGTCCCTTTTGAATGGAGGTGTTTGGAAATAGATTGAATACAAAATGTATGAACAGTATGGAATTCTGTTTCATGGTATACACATTTTTATACCTTAAAACAGCCCTATCATTTTTTAAAATAGTCTTAGTTCAAACTGTAACAGTCATTTAACTCAAGTTTTCAGTATTGAAGTTCCAATTAGTGTAACTTTTTGAAGTTTAGAAAATAAGCTATAGTGGTAAGGGGTAAGAGGATGGGTTGGTCTGGAAGCTAAAAATTTAGTATCTCATTACAAATCTTACAAGGTCCTAATGAGGTCTGAAATCCAAATGCATGCTTTATGACAAAGGGTGAGAAACAAACATGTAGATCAAAGGCTGTTAGGATGCTTTTTCTTTACTGTTTTAATGGGCTATTTGAATTTCATTTTCAGTTCTTTTTGCCTTCTAGGTCTAACAATGACCACAAATATGAAACACAGATTTGATGCTGATAACAGCACACCTTCCATAAAGGTAAATATGCCAGTAATGATAATGGTCTTGGCACACTATGGTATGGATGAACATTTACAATGGGTTTGCTTGCAGGGAAATAAAACTTTCCCATTGGCAAAGTTTTTAAACTGCATTTTGCTTTAAATTGTTGGTATTTAGATTTAATTGTTGGTATTTAGATTTAGTAAATGGCCAGATTTACAGCTGCTTCAAAAGTCAATCTATTTGCATAATATTAAAACATACCTTACTCTTAAAGTTTTTGTACTTCAGGTACTGTTTTATAAGTGATGGGTTAACTGCTGAAGCAGCATTGTTGGCATATGTTCACCTTGAAAAATTACTAAGCTGCATGGTTTAATCTTTAATGATGTCTACAACCTTTTGTGTAGCACTTTCCCACGCTTGGTAAGGTGTGTCCTACACCATGGGAGTCATAATCTGTAGTGAAGTAACTTTACCGTGGGAATTCTGTTACTACATGTAGAATATAAATTATTTTCCCACGCTTGCAATGTAATGCATGAATACAGCTAACATCAATCCTAATCATGCCTTTAATCTACCTTTGTTTTCTATTTTATGGTAGAAGCTTAATCAATCATTAAAGAAAGATGAATCAATTCCAACTTTAGTAAATAAAGCTTTGTACTTGGGTTAGGTACAGTGATAAGGCAGTACTCCAGAATAGGACACTGATTTGGTACCCGCCTTAACTGCTTGGGCTAATGTATTCTGAAGTATACAACTTAATTTGGGCCTAGTAGGTACAATTAATGATTTTTACTGGTTAGAAATTTTTAAAAGTATTGAATGCAGTTCTTATTTCTGTAGTATTTAAAACTTTAGAACTTTGTAAGCCTTGTACTGTCATAGCTGTCAATGGTCTTTCATTTGGATTGTTTATAATTCACTCATTTGATGTAATGTGATTGATGATGTTACCATAGCTGTTTGCATGTGACAGCAGCCACACCCCGGGTAACGGCTTCGACAAGCTGGCTAAACCAGGTGAGGGTAGTCGACGGGTCTCAAACCCTCGGTGAGATAGGGAGTTGTCTATCCTAGCACGTGAAGACAGACTCCGGTGGATTGAACGGACGAGACCGATGGAAGGTCCAACGGTCAAGAAGGCGGCCTCTGCAAGTATCATGGAATGTATAGAGCAGGACAAGACACAGAAGACGTCCTGGTCATCTACTGCGCCTAGTCCCATCTCCAGCCGTCTTGACTCTGTCTTGCCACTGGATCCAGATGGAAATTGGGAAGAGAGTGAGGCTGACACTGTACAACTCTCCCACACTTAAATCCAAATCACACGCTAGTCTTGACACCAACATAATGGTGTTGAGGTCCTCATCGACGTCAACGATGGACGAACACACACAACACAGCAGTATTTCTATCCATAAATGAACTTTGTAGATGCAGCATGGTGCAATTATCATATTTAAATGCAACCAGAGTAACTTTTTCAGAAGGTTGTTAAGAATCAATTATGTAAGCTTGTATAGGGCAGGTTAGGTAAGTGCGATAGATTTCATTCCTGTGCACAAATCTAGGAAGGGAGATCTTTTGGTATTTTAGCAAAATGTTTAGAATGGAAAAGGAAAAGTAAGATCTGCAGGGCTTTGCAAACCATTATGTACTGTTTAGATTTCTACATCTCGTGTACTTGCCTTTGGACCCAGTGTGCTGTAGATTTGATTTCGCATGTGCTGGGTTGCTCTAACTTGGCATTTGAGTTGGAGTATAAGATTTACCTACAATTTCAGGCGTGTGTAATACATGATTCTAGCAGGTTGATAGGGTGGATACCAAGGGGCTGTTTCTTCTAGCTGGAATATCTCAGACCAGGTACACACTATGAGGATATGGCTGAAATGGGAACATATTGGAATTTTTTGGCTCCAGTGCAATCTTTGATTCTGAGGGAAATGTGGGATAAGGGACCAGAAGTATGTTGGAGCATAAAACATCAGAGCAGAATAAAGTCATTTGGCCCATTGAACCTGCTGTGCCATTCCATCATGGCTGGTGTATTTTTCCTCTAAACCCTGTTCATTCTCTTGTCTTTTCTCGGTAATCTGTTGCCAGTACTAATCAAGAATCTATCAACCTCTACTTTAAATCTACCCAATGACTTGGACTCCACAGCAGTATGTGGCAATGAATTCTAGATTCACTGCCTAAAGATATTTCTTCTCCGGCCCCCCCACCCTCATCTGTTCTAAAGAGATGTTCTTGTATTGTAAGGCTAGGCTTTCTGATTCTAGACTCCCACATGGTAGGATACATCCTCTTTTCACTCCCACCCCATTCTTATAAACTCCAGTGGGTACAGCCCAGAGCCTTCAAAACACACCTAATACTATTCCTGGGATCGTTCTGGAGAAGCTGCCTCTAGACCTCTCCAATGTCAGCAGATCCTTGTTTAGACAAGGACCCAAAACTGCTCCGTAGTCTTAAGTGGGGCCTCTGCAATGCCTCGTATAGTACTTGCATAAATTGGGAGACTGCTTCGCTGAGTATCTACATCCGTCCGCCAGAACAAGTGGGATCTCCCAGTGGCCACCCATTTTAATTCCACTTTCCATTCCCATTCTGATATGGCCTCCACTGTTGGGATAAGACACTTAAGTTGGAAGAATAGCACCTTGTATTCTGTCTGGGTAGCCTCCAACCTGATGGCATGAGCATTGATTTCTCAAACTTCTAGTAATGCCTGCACACCATTTCTCATCCCTTTGTCCCTCTCTCATGTTATTTCCTTGCCTGCCCATCGCCTCCTTCCCCCTTCATTCTTTCATGGCCTTCTCTCTTTCACCAATCAGTTTGCTAGCTCTTGGCTCCATCCCTCCCTCTCTTAAATTTCACCTATTGCCTGTTGTTTCTCTGTCTCTCTTCCCCCCCTCCCCCCACTTCTTTCAAATCTACTCCTCAGCTTTTTTCTCCAGTCCTGCTGAAGGGTTTCGGCCCAAAATGTTGACTGTACTTTTTTCCATAGATGCTGCCTGGCCTGCTGAGTTCCTCCAGCATTTTGTGTTGCAAGAATTTGACATTTTCTGTTCTTTTTGTTACTTTTCTAAAGGTTTTATTTAATTTTTTTTCTATCAAAGTCACCCACTTCTCTCCTCCTTCCCCCCTGCCCCCCCCCCCATCCACCTGCCTGTCTTTTTGATATTGTATCCTTGGACATCAGGTTCCCAGTTGTGATTTTTTTTCAACCACAACTCAGTAGTTGTACAATGTCATAATTTTTATTGCACTACAAAATTATCTACCTTGTTTCATATTGCATTCATTCAAAAATAAAAGTCCTGTATTCACCACCCTTTAATTCTTAAGCCTTTATGAACATTTTGTTACTTATTCTGGAGACTTCCATTACTTCTGCATGCTCCTTCCCTTACTTTATCTATACTTTCCATGCTGTTGAATCCACTCCCCTCCTATAGAACTATAGAAACTACAGCACAGAAACAGGTCTTTTGGCCCTTCTTGGCTGTGCCGAACCATTTTCTGCCTAGTCCCACTAACCTGCACATGGACCATATCCCTCCATACACCTCCCATCCATGTATCTGTCCAATTTATTCTTAAATGTTAAAAAAGAGCCCGCATTTACCACCTCGTCTGGCAGCTCATTCCATACTCCCACCACACTCTGTGTGAAGAAGCCTCCCCAATGTTCCCTTTAAACTTTTCCCCTCTCACCCTTAACCCATGTCCTCTGGTTTTTTTTTCCCCCTTGCCTCAGTGGAAAAAGCCTTCTTGCATTCACTCTATCTATACCCATCATGATTTTATATACCTCTATCAAATCTCCCCTCATTCTTCTACGCTCCAGGGAATAAAGTCCTAACCTATTCAACGTTTCTCTGTAACTGAGTTTCTCAAGTCCCGGCAACATCCTTGTAAACCTTCTCTGCACTCTTTCAACCTTATTTATATCCTTCCTGTAATTTGGTGACCAAAACTGAACACAATACTCCAGATTCGGCCTCACCAATGCCTTATACAACCTCGTCAGAACATTCCAACTCTTATACTCAATACTTCGATTAATAAAGGCCAATGTACCAAAAGCTCTCTTTACGACCCTATCTACCTGTGACGACACTTTTAGGGAATTTTGTATCTGTATTCCCAGATCCCTCTGTTCCACTGCACTGCTCAGTGCCTTACCATTAACCCTGTATGTTCTACGTTGGTTTGTCCTTCCAACGTGCAATACCTCACACTTGTTAGTATTAAACTCCATCTGCCATTTTTCAGCCCATTTTTCCAGATGGTCCAAGTCCCTCTGCAGGCTCTGAAAACCTTCCTCACTGTCTACTCCACCTCCAATCTTTGTGTCATCAGCAAACTTGCTGATCCAATTTACCACATTATCATCCAGATCATTGATATAGATGACAAATAACAATGGACCCAGCACTGATCCCTGTGGCACACCACAAGTCACAGGCCTCCACTCAGAGAAGCAATTCTCTACCACCACTCTCTGGCTTCTTCCATCGAGCCAATGTCTAATCCAATTTACCACCTCTCCATGTATACCTAGCGACTGAATTTTCCTAACTAACCTCTCATGCGGGACCTTGTCAAAGGCCTTACTGAAGTCCGTGTAGGCAATATCCACTGCCTTCCCTTCATCCGCTTTCCTGGTAACCTCCTCGAAAAACTCCAACAGATTGGTCAAACATGACCTACCACGCACAAAGCCATGTTGACTCTCCCCAATAAGCCCCTGTCTATCCAAATGCTTGTAGATTCTGTCTCTTAGTACTCCCTCCAATAACTTACCTACTACTGACGTTATACTCACCGACCTATAATTTCCTGGATTACTTTTCGATCCTTTTTTAAACAACGGAACAACATGAGCCACTCTCCAATCCTCCGGCACTTCACCCGTAGACAGCGACATTTTAAATATTTCTGCCAGGGCCCCCGCAATTTCAACACTAGTCTCCTTCAAGGTCCGAGGGAACACCCTGTCAGGTCCCGGGGATTTATCCACTTTAATTTTCCTCAAGACAGCAAGCACCTCCTCCTTTTCAATCTGTACAGTTTCCATGGTCTCACTACTTGATTCCCTCAATTCCATAGATTTCATGCCAGCTTCCTTAGTAAATACAGATGCAAAAAACCTATTTAAGATCTCCCCCATTTCCTTTGGTTCCGCACAAAGCCGACCACTCTGATCTTCAAGAGGACCAATTTTATCCCTGACAATCCTTTTGCTCTTAATATACTTATAAAAGCTCTTTGGATTATCCTTCACTTTGATTGCCAAGGCAACCTCATGTCTTTTAGCCCTCCTGATTTCTTTCTTAAGTATTTTCTTGCACTTCTTATACTCCTCAAGCACCTGATTTACCCCCTGTTTCCTATTCATTTCATACAACTCCCTCTTCTTCTTTATCAGAGTTGCAATATCCCTTGAGAACCAAGGTTCCTTATTCCTATTCAATTTGCCTTTAATCCTGACAGGAACATACAAACTCTGCACTCTCAAAATTTCCCCTTTGAAGGCTTCCCACCTACCAATCACATCTTTGCCAGAGAACAACCTGTCCCAATCCACGCTTTTTAGATCCTTTCTCATTTCTTCAAATTTGGCTGCCTTCCAGTTCAGAACCTCAACCCTAGGACCAGATGTATCCTTATCCATGATCAAATTGAAACTAATGGTGTTATGATCACTGGAACCAAAGTGCTCCCCAACACAGACTTCTGTCACTTGCCCTAATTCGTTACCTAACAGGAGATCCAATATTGCATCCTCTCTAGTTGGTCCCTCTATATATTGATTTAGAAAACTTTCCTGAACATATTTTACAAACTCTAAACCATCTAGACCCCTAACAGTATGGGAGTCCCAATCAATGTATGGAAAATTAAAATCCCCTACCACCACAACTTTGTTTCCTGAAGTTGCCTGCTATCTCTCTGCAGATTTGCTCTTCCAAGTCTCGTTGACTATTGGGTGGTCTGTAATACAATCCCACTAATGTGGCCATACCTTTCCTGTTTCTCAGCTCCACCCACAAAGACTCAGTAGACAAGCCCTCTAATCTGTCCTGCCTGAGCACTTCTGTAATATTTTCCCTAACAAGCAATGCTACTCCCCCACCTTTCATTCCTCTGCCTCGATCACATCTGAAACATCGGAACCCTGGAATATTAAGCTGCCAGTCCTGCCCCTCCTGTAGCCAAGTTTCACTAATTGCTACAACATGATAATTCCACATGTCAATCCACGCCCTCAACTCATCCGCCTTCCCCGCAATACTCCTAGCATTGAAATATATATACTATTTAATTTAAAGCCCTATCCACAGCCCTAGATACACGATTCACCAGTACTCTGGTCTCAGCATGGTTCAAGTTGACCCTGTCCCATTGGAACAGCTTCCGCCAATACTGATGCCAATCTCCCACAAATTTAAACCCGGTACTCCTGCAGCTTTCAGCTATGAATTTAGCATTCTGATCTCATTAATCCTTGATCTGATTGATTGGCAGCATTGATAGATTGTTGATCCTCTGTTCTGATTTTCATTGTAGCTTTTTTTAATGATGTTCTGTGTGCAGATCATCAATTGTATATATCACTAAAGCCGTGAAATGGGTTTGAGGATGTGAAGAGGAGGTTTCCTCTTTGGAAGAGTCTAAAATTAGGATCACTAATTGAAAGTAGGTAATATTTTTAAAGGGTGATTTCCCCCCCAGCCCTTAAAATATTGTTCAAAAGGCAGTATAAGTCAACTTAAGTTTCTGTAAGGCAAGGCTAGATGATGTCTAATGAGCAAGGAAATAAAAGCTTGCTGCTAGGTAGGAAGGCAAAGTAAAGTTGGTCAGACCTATGAATATTAGTAATGGACCAGGCTTTAATAGCCTCATAATTAATGTTTTTATATAAAATGAATCTCCATTTAATTTTGGAATTGAATGTTGTATAACAATATGCTTATGAATATGGTTGAGCTAATAGCACATTGATTTGAAATTGTGTAGTATCGATTTAAAAGTAGATTGTTTCATAACGTCCTATTGTCAAGATTCAAGTTGACATCTCACCTTGATACCATAGTAACTGGGAAAGAATTAATGGTAGTTATCAGGTGGGAGGCTCTTCTGACTCTTCGTGGTGGATAGAACAAAAACAATTAGTGTGTTTATTTGGTGCTATATATTCAATATAATGCCTTGATGAAAAAATCCATTCCCGTTTTCTACATGTTTGCCATCTTGTAACACTGATCAAAGCTTATAGTTGTAGCTTAAAAAATCTGTCGCTGTTGGAAATGATAACTTTTTTTCATGACTTGGGCTTTTCAGCCAATTGAGTTTTTCTGGCTTTAGTATTCTAATAAGCCCCCCCCCCCCCACCTCAGACCACATGCTCTGAAGTACAAATAGAATACTGGAAGTGTTCAGCAGATATGTCATCCATTTGTTGGTGCACGACCAGAGTGCTTCCAAATCTGTTGAAATCCAGCACCTTTGTTACATAAGCAAATACTACATTTGAAAAATTTTCAATGAGTGCCTGTTGAAGTCCTTTGTAAGTATTTAATCTGAGGAAATGATGTGACAATGAGTTCTTTTCCTTTCCCACAAACTGCCTTATATCTAGAACTTGAGGTCTCTGAAAAAGGCAGGGCTATCAAAGTGACTTTGGTTTGCTAGTTGTGATTTGTTGTTGCATTTGAAGAAAATAATTGTCTATACCATTAACTGGACTTTAATGAAAATGGGTATCTGCTCATTTGTCTGTAATCACCATTGATGTTCATTCAGATGGTGAGATTGGGAAAGAAGCTTTAACTCAGTTAATATTTCAGAACAATCCTCAGTGAGTTTTACTTGAGCCCTGCAATATTGCCCAATATACAAAAGGTACCTAATAAATATTCAGCATTGATTTTGTTTCTACTAGAATTTCACCAGTGGAGTTGCAAGTCATACATCACTAAGACGAACATTACAAGTAATTCAACCTGTTGCTACTTCGGATCAGCTTGTTGGCAGGATAAATGAGGTAGGTCACATGCAACTTTCCTCACTTCACCTTAATGTTCATATGCAAGTAATCTAGGTTTGGTGTTTAATTTTGCTTTGCATTAATTTTTTATGCCAAGTTTCCAGTCAGCAATTGGAAATTGTTCATGGAATTGCAATTTCATGGTAGAAATTGATTTGTGTAATTGGCTTTCATTCCTTTTTGTCTTTTACACAAACAAGAACTACGTTATTTGGTACAGGAGTGGAACTTTGGAACAGTGTGTGCTTCTGATGTAGCCCATCCACTTCGAGGTTTGATGTGTTGTGCATTCAGAGATGCTCTTCTGCATGCTGTTGTTGTGACACATAGTTATTTGAGTTACTGTTGCCTTCCTGACAGCTTGAACCAGTGGCTGTTCTCCTGAGATCTCCAAGGCATTTTCATCCACAGAACTGCCACTTAGTGGATGTTTTTTTTTGTTCAGGCCATTCTCTGTTAACTAGAGACTGTTTGTGTGACAACCCCAGGAGATCAATCAGTTTCTGAGATGCTGAAAACATCCATTCTGGCACCAATAATCAGTCCACAGTCAGTCACTTGGATCACATTTCTTCCCCATTCTGATATTTGGTCTGAACAACCGAAACACTTGAACATGTCGGTATGCTTTCATGCATTGAGTTGGCTGATACTTGCATTAATGTGCAGGTGTACCTAATAAAATGGCCAGTGAATTTTAAAGCAAAAGCATAGAATAAAGGTGATGATTTGTCTGCTGAATGGTCTCAACACCAAAGTTGACTGTCAGTTTCCTTGCCTGAACCACTGAGTTTCTCCAGCTTATTTGTGTTGATCATTTGTATTTGTTTTGTAGTCCCACAAGCAGTCTCCTAAAAGAAAGTACTGGAATGATGATCAACCAAAGAGCTGCAAGAAATCACGCACACAGATCCCTCAAGACTTTGCAGGGTGCAACAATGAAAACTCAGGGACTGATATGACAAAAGAAGCTTACCAACTTCTTGTTAAGTGTAAGTGTTCTGGTTCTGTTACAACATTTGGAAATACAAGCATCTTGGCTTTTAACTTTCCACAGCAGATTAAATCTTATGATTTGGCATTTGCAGCAAATCCTAGTTCTCTGTACTGGAAGGAGCTAGCAGAGGAGCGGAGAAAAGCCCTTTTCCAGGTTTTGCAAGAAAATGAAAGAGTAAGTACTATTGATATTATCTAATCAGTCATCTGCCATCTGAATACTAAAATTTAGAAATGATTGAAATGTACTCTTCTACTTATAGTTACACAAAGAAATTGAACTTAAAGATGAAGATATTTTGAAGTTGCAGAAAGAGAACCAAGATTTAATGGAATTAGCAGAACATGTACAGTACATGGCTGATATAATTGAGGTGAGTAGATTTCTGAGTTGGGTGGTTTGTCATTGAACACCAATAGTGGAGTGGTTAATGTAATGCTATTACAGCTCAGTGTCAGAGTTCAATTCCAGTGTCTTCTGTAAGGAGTTTGTATGTTCTCCCTGTGATCATGTGTATTTTTTCAATGCACCAGTTTCTTCCTCCAACAATTTAAAGACCTACCAGTTAGTAGGTTAATTAATCATTGTAAATTATCCTGTGTTTAGCTTAGTGTTAAATAGGTGGGTTGCTGGGTGGCATGGTTTGTTGGGCCAGATGGTTCTGTTCTGTACTCTAAAATAGAATAAATATATAAAGCCTGGATAAGGACATTTGAAGCTTGGTTTTAGCACTTGTACCAGAAATACTTGTTATACACTGATTGGAATTGAACCTGTGGCTTTAAAACTTCATCTAAAATTTTCATCTTTCAAATTTTCAAGTTTATAAATATGAATTTTTCATAATGCAATTTTAATTCCTGGGGTAATTTCATGCCATATGATTGCTGTTAAAGGAATTTTAAATTTAAGTATCAACAGCTCATAAAACAGTTGAAGCAATGAAGTAATTTTATAAAAGTTCTGGATTATTCCAGCATTTAACGATGGCTTGACATTTTTATCATACAATTCTTATTTTACACTAAATTGCTCAGTAACAGTTAAAGCAAATGTCCACTAGTAGAACTCAGGTGCAAATTTCCAGGAATTTGGGAACATCTGGTTTTATTGTACCTTATTATTTTCCTCCCCTCTTATATTCCCTGCTGAATGTTACTTCTAATGCATCCCTGAACAACTAGTCCCTTAACCACTTGTGCTGATCTCAGAATTGGGTGCCTGGGAGGGGGCAGGTACACTCACCATTTTGGCATCTAGATTAGCATTTGAAGATAATAGATCAAGTGCTGATAAGTGGCATTCATATAGAAAGACACTTGATGCTCAGCTTGGATATTGGGCCAAAGAGCCTGTTGCTGCTGTTCTGTAATTTCTTGCTTTGGGGAGATTGTTTCAAGCATGTCTACAATTTGCACTACTGAAATAGTGTGTAATATAAACTCTTCAATGTGTGCATTAATCTGCTATAGTTATTTTATAGCCTTTGAATATGAGTAAATATCCTTAAGAATCTTTGGAGTTTCCTTACTACTGATGTAAGGCTCAAATGCCTATAATTTGGTTTGCCCTGCCTTCAAGGGAACAATATTGGCTATCTTGCAACCCTCCTGAGTATAGAGGATAAGCATCTCCTAAGGCCCCAGCAATCTCCTTCCTGCTTCCATCTTTGGATAGATTTCATCAGGCCCTGGGGACTTGTCCACATTGGGTCTTTTTCAAGACACTCAGCACCACCTTTTATATTGACATTGTGTAGAATATCAACATGTTCCCTAATTTCACCATTCTCCATGTCTTTAGTGAATGCTGATATGAAGCGCTCATTGAGGAGCTTGCAAATTTCTTGTGGCTTAGTACATAAATTCCCTCCATTGTCCTTCAGTGGATTTATCCTTTCCCTAACTAGCCTCTTGCTTGTAACATGTGTAATATGCCTTGGGATTCTCATTAATCCTACGTGCCAAGGATAAGTCCCCTCTTCATCTTTCTAATTTGTTTTTCCATACTTCCTGTATTCAAGGGCCTTTTTGATCTCTGCTTTCTTAGCCTAACGTGCTTCCTTTGATTAAACTTGCAATATCACTGTCATCTATGGTTCCTGAACCTTGCAGCCTTTCCCAGTCAGGAGTTCTGAATTCTGGCCTCTATGATAGAAACATAGAAAATAGGTGCAGGAGTAGGCCATTCGGCCCTTCGAGCCTGCACCGCCATTTATTATGATCATGGCTGATCATCCAACTCAGAACCCAGCCTTCCCTCCATACCCCCTGACCCCTGTAGCCACAAGGGCCATATCTAACTTCCTTTTAAACATAGCTAATGAACTGGCCTCAACAGTTTGCTGTGGCAGAGAATTCCACAGAGTCACCACTCTCTGTGTGAAGAAGTTTTTCCTAACCTCGGTCCTAAAAGGCTTCCCCTCTATCCTCAAACTGTGACCCCTCGTTCTAGACCTCCCCAACATCGGGAACAATCTTCCTGCATCTAGCCTGTCCAATCCCTTTAGGATCTTATACGTTTCAATCAGATCCCCCCTCAATCTTCTAAATTCCAACGAGTACAAGCCCAGTTCATCCAGTCTTTCTTCATATGAAAGACCTGCCATCCCAGGAATCAATCTGGTGAACCTTCTTTGTACTCCCTCTATGGCAAAGATGTCTTTCCTCAGATTAGGGGACCAAAACTGCACACAATACTCCAGGTGTGGTCTCACCAAGGCCTTGTACAACTGCAGTAGTACCTCCCTGCTCCTGTACTTGAATCCTCTCGCTATAAATGCCAGCATACCGTTCGCCTTTTTCACCGCCTGCTGTACCTGCATGCCCACTTTCAATGACTGGTGTATAATGACACCCAGGTCTCGTTGCACCTCCCCTTTTCCTAATCGGCCACCATTCAGATAATAATCTGTTTTCCTATTTTTGCCACCAAAGTGGATAACTTCACATTTATCCACATTAAATTGCATCTGCCATGAGTTTGCCCACTCACCCAACCTATCCAAGTCACCCTGCATCCTCTTAGCATCCTCCTCACTGCTAACACTGCCACCCAGCTTCGTGTCATCCGCAAACTTGGAGATGCTGCATTTAATTCCCTCATCCAAGTCATTAATATATATTGTAAACAACTGGGGTCCCAGCACTGAGCCTTGCGGTACCCCACTAGTCACCGCCTGCCATTCTGAAAAGGTCCCGTTTATTCCCACTCTTTGCTTCCTGTCTGCTAACCAATTCTCCACCCACACCAATACCTTACCCCCAATACCGTGTGCTTTAAGTTTGCACACTAATCTCCTATGTGGGACCTTGTCAAAAGCCTTTTGAAAATCCAAATATACCACATCCACTGGTTCTCCCCTATCCACTCTACTAGTTACATCCTCAAAAAATTCTATGAGATTCGTCAGACATGATTTTCCTTTCACAAATCCATGCTGACTTTGTCCGATCATTTCACCGCTTTCCAAATGTGCTGTTATCACATCCTTGATAACTGACTCCAGCAGTTTCCCCACCACCGACGTTAGGCTAACTGGCCTATAATTCCCCGGTTTCTCTCTCCCTCCTTTTTTAAAAAGTGGGGTTACATTAGCCACCCTCCAATCCTCAGGAACTAGTCCAGAATCTAACGAGTTTTGAAAAATTATCACTAATGCATCCACTATTTCTTGGGCCACTTCCTTAAGCACTCTGGGATGCAGACCATCTGGCCCTGGGGATTTATCTGCCTTCAATCCCTTCAATTTACCTAACACCACTTCCCTACTAACATGTATTTCGCTCAGTTCCTCCATCTCACTGGACCCTCTGTCCCTTACTATTTCTGGAAGATTATTTATGTCCTCCTTAGTGAAGACAGAACCAAAGTAATTATTCAATTGGTCTGCCATGTCCTTGCTCCCCATAATCAATTCACCTGTTTCTGTTTGCAGGGGACCTACATTTGTCTTTATCAGTCTTTTCCTTTTTACATATCTATAAAAGCTTTTACAGTCCGTTTTTATGTTCTCTGCCAGTTTTCTCTCATAATCTTTTTTCCCCTTCCTAATTAAGCCCTTTGTCCTCCTCTGCTGAACTCTGAATTTCTCCCAGTCCTCAGGTGAGCCACTTTCTCTGGCTAATTTGTATGCTACTTCTTTGGAATTGATACTATCCCTAATTTCTCTTGTCAGCCACGGGTGCACTACCTTCCTTGATTTATTCTTTTGCCAAACTGGGATGAACAATTGTTGTAGTTCATCCATGCAACCTTTAAATGCCTGCCATTGCATATCCACCGTCAATCCTTGAAGTGTCATTTGCCAGTCTATCTTAGCTAATTCATGTCTCATACCTTCAAAGTTACCCCTCTTTAAGTTCAGAACCTTTGTTTCTGAATTAACTACGTCACTCTCCATGTTAATGAAGAATTCCACCATATTATGGTCACTCTTACCCAAGGGGCCTCTCACGACAAGATCGCTAATTAACCCTTCCTCATTGCTCAAAACCCAGTCCAGAATAGCCTGCTCTCTAGTCGGTTCCTCGACATGTTGGTTCAAAAAACCATCCCGCATACATTCCAAGAAATCCTCTTCCTCAGCACCTTTACCAATTTGGTTCACCCAGTCTACATGTAGATTGAAGTCACCCATTATAACTGCTGTTCCTTTATTGCACACATTTCTAATTTCCTGTTTAATACCATCTCCGACCTCACTACTACTGTTAGGTGGCCTGTACACAACTCCCACCAGCGTCTTCTGCCCCTTAGTGTTACGCAGCTCTACCCATATCGATTCCACATCTTCCCGGCTTATGTCCTTCCTTTCTATTGCGTTAATCTCTTTTTTAACCAGCAACGCCACCCCACCTCCCCTTCCTTCGTGTCTATCCCTCCTGAATATTGAATATCCCTGAACGTTGAGCTCCCATCCCTGGTCACCCTGGAGCCATGTCTCTGTGATCCCAACTATATCATAATCATTAATAACAATCTGCACTTTCAATTCATCCACCTTATTACGAATGCTCCTTGCATTGACACATAAAGCCTTCAGGCACTCTTTTACAACTCTCTTAGCCCTTTTTAATGCTTGCCCTGGATTTGTCGGCCTGCCACTTTTACTTTTCCCCTTTGTACTTTTTGCTTCTACGCTCACTTTACACCCCTCTGTCTCTCTGCACTGGTTCCCATCCCTCTGTTGTGAACTAACCTCCTCACACCTAGCCGCTTTAATTTGATTCCCACCCCCCAACCCTTCTAGTTTAAAGTCACCTCAGTAGCCCCCGCTAATCTCCCTGCCAGGATATTGGTCCCCCGAGGATTTAAGTGTAACCCGTCCTTTTTGTACAGGTCACACCTGCGCCAAAAGAGGTCCCAATGACCCAAAAACTTGAATCCCTGCCCCCTGCTCCAATCCCTCAGCCACGCATTTATCCTCCACCTCATCGCATTCCTACTCTCACTGTCGCGTGGCACAGGCAGTAATCCCGAGATTACTACCTTTGCGGTCCTTTTTCTCAACTCCCTTCCTAGCTCCCTATATTCTTCTTTCAGGACCTCATCCCTTTTCCTACCTATGTCATTGGTACCTATATGTACCAGGACCTCTGGCTCTTCACCCTCCCACTTCAGGATATCTTGGACACGATCAGAAATATCCCGGACCCTGGCACCAGGGAGGCAAACTACCATCCGAGTCTCTGGACTGCGTCCACAGAATCGCCTATCTGACCCCCTTACTATCGAGTCCCCTATCACAACTGCCCTCCTCTTCCTTGCCCTACCCTTCTGAGCTACAGGGCCAGACTCTGCCAGAGGCAGGGCCACTGTCGCTTCCCCCGGGTAAGCTGTCCCCCCCAACAGTACTCAAACAGGAGTACCTGTTGTTAAGGGGCACATGTTATGACTGTGAGGGCAGTTTGCTGTTCTCGGTGTCGGATGTGGGAGGCCCTGGAGTCTCCAAGCCTCCCGGACGTCTACATCTGCGCCAAGTGCATCGAGATGCAGCTCCTAAGGGACCGCGTTACGGAACTGGAGCTGCAGCTCGATGACCTTCGTCTGGTCAGGGAGAGTGAGGAGGTGATAGAGAGGAGTGGAAGGCAGGTGGTCACGCCGGGGCCACGGGAGGCAGACAAGTGGGTCACGGTTAGGAGGGGGATAGATGTGGATTGTCCCACTCAGCTGCTCCCAATCTACTTAGAATCAGAATCAGGTTTATTATCACTGGTATGTGTCATGAAATTTAACTTAGCAGCAGCAGTTCAATGCAATACATAATAGAATAAATAAATCACCATATGTATGTTGAATAGATTAAAAATCATGCAAAAACAGAAATAATGTATATTCAAAAGTGCGATAGTGTTCATGGGTTCAATGTCCATTTAGGAATCAGATGGCAGAGGAAAAGAAGCTGTTCTTGAATTGCTGAATGTGTGACTTCAGGCTTCTGTACCTCCCACCTGATGGTAACAGAAAAAGGCATGCTCTGGTGCTGGGGAGGTCCTTAAAAGTTGGCACTGCCTTTGAGAGAACACGCCTTAAAGATGTCCTGGGTACTTTGTAGTCTAATACCCAAGATGGAGCAGTCTAAATTTGTGACCGTCTGCAGCTTCTTTTGGTCCAGTGCAGTAGCACCCCGCCCCCCCCATACCAAACAGTGATGCAGTCTATCAGAATGCTCTCCATGGTACATCTATAGAAGTTTTTGAATGTTCTTGTTGACATACCATATCTCTTCAAACTCCTAATGAAATGCAGTCACTGTCTTGCCGCCTTTATAGCTGCATCAATATGTTGGGACCAGGTTAGGTCCTCAGATCTTGACACCCAGGAACTTGAAACTGCTCACTCTCCACTTCTGATCCCTCTGAGGATTGGTATGTGTTCCTGCCTAGTAGTTGTATTGGCCTTCCCCCAAGTTAGCATTTTCAGCTGAAAATCAGTCTTGCCCTTGCACATAAGACTGAACATGTATGGTTGCTGTTCCCAAAATGTACCCTCACTGAAATTTCAATCACCTGGCAAAGCTCATTCTTCAATGAAGTCTAGCACAGCCCTAGTGGGACAATCAGCAGGAAATCTCCTTTATGCACCCAACAAACCCTGTTCCATCTAAATGCTGACGTGGGAGCCCCAGTCAATATTGGGGAAGCTAAAATGACCACAGTAACTGATTTTGCAATTTTTCCATGATCTGCCTGCTTATCTGCTGTGGCTCCTGTGGTCTATTGATGCTTATTCTAACCTCAGCTAGTGAATGCAACTTGTTCCAGAGTTCTACTTGCATGGTCTCACTGGATGAGTCCAAGATATTCTTGCCACCTTCAGACCATCAGTCCTGTGTTAATTATCCTAGCCCTACTTTGCTTGATTTGAATTAGTTTAAATCCTTGAGTAACCATTTTTTTTCTGCGCAGAAATTAACTGGACAGAGTGCTGATGAATTAATGCTGGAGTCAGAACAGGAAGCTGAAGAAGCACATGGTTCTGAAGAGTTGAAGCTGGAATCACAAGAAGCTGAGGAAACAGAGTCCAAGCTGACTATTGAACCTGTAGAAGAATCTGATGACAAATGTTCCTTGAGAGAATCTGAGGAAGAAGATTAGGCACAATCATTTTCTTGACTGCTTGAGCTGCTGACACCAAAAGGGAGGGAGATGTTATTCCCATTAGTCTGGAAGAAATTTCCAGTGATGCTGCAATAAACAATGCCAGATGTACAAACTGCCATCCTTGTCATTTCGTGGACTTTTAATCTTGTGGGAAATGTTTGAGTTGATTGCATATGTTACTTTTTGTAGCAATATGATGGACAAAGTCATTAAATTTGACTTTGGTATGTAAAATGCATTCCAGGAAAGCTGTATATTTAAGAGTAAGTGCTTTTAGTCGATGTTTTAGTATGTACACTAATAAATAACTTGTAAAGTTTTTCATTTCACCTTGGCATTTGATACTAAATGTTTCCTTATTGACGATTTGCAAGTCACTTGCCTGTTTCCAAGAAGTGTATTTATTTTTGTCTCAAATTTTAATGAGAAATAGTTGAAGTATGTAAATAGTGATCCATGTCCATTAATGTGCTGCATTTCATAAATGGAAGTGAAATTGCATTTTAGTGGGTGATAAATTATTGTAATCAAGGTAGGGATTGGTGTGTATGTGGTAGTGGAAGATGCAGAAGAGCATCATGGTGAAATGGGTAGAAAGCACTGCAGATACAGGATGTCAATAACTCATTTCCAGCATATTTCGTTTGATATATTGGTATTCAACATTGCAATATAGTACTGGACATTCAGTTTGTTTTAAATTTATGATGGATATTCAGTGGTTTTGTTACCCATTTGGTTGGTACAAGTTAGTCTACTTGGAGTGAAACTGAGCTGGTATTGCACTCAGAACCATGGGAGCACTGAATCATAAATCACCCTTGAATGCCATAGCTGTTTAGATATTCAGAAAATACAAGAGATCTCATTAAGACTACAATCTAGTTTCAGGTCAAATTATATACAGTAATGCAATACAAAACTAAATTTACATTCTGGTTCAATTTCAGTAGTACTGATCTGGTGCTTTAAAGATAGTAAGTTTTAATCTTGAATAACTTGATGTCTGTATTCACTTAGTCCTCTTGGGACAACTTAGTACATTGAAGGTACAACTGTTAAAGGGGTAAAGGAAATTTCGGTGGCCTTGATTGGAAGAACTACTGCAAGATCAAAATGATTCTTGCCTTCTGATGAGAGTAGTTTGGTTGTGTGCTACAATTTAATTGCAATTGAAGTGAATTCAAATACACAGCTAAGGTATGTGATTGGTTCATCTACCATGGATATAATTATTGGTTTGGATTAATTTCTCAGTTTTGCTTTTTTATAACTTCACTGGCAAAAATGGTTAATTTTCAATTCTGTTAAGTGATTGGCATTTTAACTTGGAAGAATGGCAAAATACTAATGTTAAATTTCCTTGATGTGATCATTGTGAAGTTTGTGTTCTGACTATTTAATGGCAATGATATAAATTTGGGTACCTGTTGTGCCTTTGAAGCAGTGTTTGATTTCTCATAACTTGGTAGCTTAAGAACATGTGGATTGTGGGGACTTCTACACCTGATGATTTATTTGCATTGGATAAAAATGTAGACTTGAGTTTTGATCATCTGCAACACAATTGGCATAGTCCAACAAATTCAGTAACAGGAATGATGTGGTTTCACTCTTGCTTTATATATGCTAATTGAATCATAATACCTTAATTTGTAAGCTTCTAGATAACTAACAATGAAGTAATGTAACCAGTTTTTGCCAGATAGTGGTGTCAATGGAATTTGAATAATGTATTCAGTTTGACTTGCCGGGTATCATTTGTGCTTGACAGTGTCAAACCAGTACTTGGAATGTAACTTATCAATAAGTACACCTTGTCCTTATCTACATTGTTCTCCCAATTTCATGCTAATTGTTAGGCACACTACCAAATGAGTGAATACACATATCCAAATTTGATCCAAAGGCCTTGGTTATGAATACTAACAAGTGTTCACCTACCCACACACTTGATGTATTGCAGTGCAGGATTCCTCAAGTCTTGCTACAGTAATGTTAAGGTAGTAAATATTGGTTGAAAGATGCCATTCAGTGGTGATCCTGAATGAAGAGGGAAATGGATCTGAATGTTGCTCCCAAGTATTAAATGGAACAAAGCATAGGATGTTGTGCTGACCTTTTAACCTGCTACATAGCCCTCTGCTTTTCTATCATCCATGTACCCAAGTGTTTCTTAAATGTTCCTAATGTATCTTCCTCTACCATCACTCCTGGCAGGGTGTTCCAATCACCTTAAAATTATGTCCCTTCATTAGCCAATTCTGCCCTGGGACAATGTTTAGCTACCTGCTTGGCTTGTGCTCCTTATCTCCCTTGTACATTTGTCAGGTCATCTCTCATCCTCCTTTATCCCAAAGCCCTGGTCTGTCACCCTATCCTCAAGTCATGCTATAATCCAAGCAGCATTTTGATGGGGAAGCTAGTGCTGATGCTGCATCTGCTTGAGTCCACAACCCTCTAGCTTTTTTCAATACTGCATTGGAGCTTCTATAGCAGGAGATTATACAACCAATCTGAATGCTCACTGTGCAGCTGTGGAAATATGTTAGTCTTTGGTAACATTAAAAAAAACACTCCAAATTCCTAATGAAGTATAGCTACTGGTGTACTGTCTTTGTGATTGCATCAATATGTTGGGCCCAGGAAGGAGCCACTGAGATGTTGACATCCAGGAACTTGAAGCTACTTACAATTTCCACTGTTGACATCTTGATGACTGGTGTGTTTTCTGACTTTCTTATCCTAAGTCTGCAATTGGTTTTACCATTGAGTGTAGGTTGTTGTGATTGATCAATCTCATGCCTATACACTGTTTCATTGGCATATTTATAGATAGCATTTGAGCTGTGACTAGCCATCATCATTTTATTTTAACTGGAGATAGTGTGGAACAGCCCTTTTGGCTTGGCAATCCACCTATTTAATCCTAGCCTAATCACAAGACCATTTATAATGACCAATCAACCTACTAACTGGTTCATCTTTGGAATGTGGGAGGAAACCCACATGATTTCAAAAGGATGTACAAACATCTTACGGATGGTAACACACACACAAAATGCTGGTGGAATGCAGCAGGTCAGGCAGCATCTATAGGAAGAAGTGGACTCAAAGGGTCTCGGCCTGAAACGTTGACTGTGCTTCCTGTAGATGCTGCCTGGCCTGCTGCATTCCACCACCGTTTTGTGTGTGTGGCTTGAATTTCCAGCATCTGCAGATTTTCTCGTGCTTGTGATCTTACGGATGGTGTTGGAATTGAACTCCTTTGCCCTGAGCTGTAATAGTGCTGTGCTAACTGCTATGTTACTGTGGTGCCCCATGAGTGTAGAGAGAGTAGAGCAGTGGGCTGAGAACATCTTTGATCATCTCCTCCCGGTTTACAAACACCCAACTTGTGTGTAGTCTGCACGTGCAATTGAGCACTCTAGTAGGAGTATGGCAGGATGGATGTGCCACTGCTCTGGAGCTGCAGGTATTTTCTGACATTTTCTGTGTTTGTGCCTCCATTTCTGATCTGAGACCTATTATGGTTATGTACAGTTCACAGGAATAGAAAGTTTCAATAACTTGGGAGTGGGGGGTGGGGATGAGGAGTCCCTATACATTGCTTTCTATGTAATAAAGTGAAATATTATGAGGAAAAACTTCTTCACACAGAGACTGGTGAATCTGGAATTCTCTGCCACAGGAAACAGTTGAGGCCAGTTCATTGGCTATATTTAAGAGGGAGTTAGATATGGCCCTTGTGGCTAAAGGGATCAGGGGGTATGGGGAGAAGGCAGGTACAGGGTTCTGAGTTGGATGATCAGCCATGATCGTACTGAATGGCGGTGCAGGCTCGAAGGGCCGAATAGCCTACTCCTGCACCTATTTTCTATGTTTCTATTACTGTAGATGGCAACACACATAAAAGTTGCTGGTGAACGCCAGGCAACATTGCTAGGAAGAGGTACAGTCGACATTTCAGGCCGAGACCCATCGTCAGGACTGTAGATGGATTGACTTTACTGGGACTGAATATATCCAATCTCTGCATTTATGGATAGTTCCTATAAAACTCTGGTTTCTCTGTAATGCCAAAACAAAAACTTTCCCCTAGAAACATTTCCACTTTCAACATGTGATTTAAAACGGAACAGTACAGTGTGGCTCTTCAGCACATGATGTTCTGCCACCCTTATAACCTACTCCAAGAACGATCAACTCTTCCGCCTCCACATGAGCAGTCATTTTCTAACATTCACCTGCCTATCTAAGAGTATCAGCCCTTACCATCACCCCTGGCAGTGTGTTCCTTAGTAACCACCAATGTGTGTAAGAAACCATATACTTTCTTCCAATCACCTTAAAATTATGTTTCCTCACATTTCCACCCTGAGGATAAGTCTCTGACTGTCCACTCTCTCTCTCTCTCTCTCTATGCCTCATAACATCTTGTACACCGCTATCACATCACCTCTCATTCTCCTTCACTCCAAAGAGAAACGTCCAATCTAACCCTTCACTGCCACATAGGTCTCTATTTTTCTTTCATCCATGTGCCTATCTAAGAGTCTCTTAAATGTCCCTAATGTCATTGCCTCTACCACCAACCTGGCAGTGGCTTCTTTGCACTGTAAAATCTACTTCTTACATTGCCCTCCATACATCCCTTCAATCAACTTAAAATTGTGCCCTCTTATATTAACCATCGCCACTCTGGGAAATAGGCACTGGATGTTCACTCTGTCTTTGCCTCCTTTCATCTTGTACACCTCTATCAAGTTATCACGACTCTTGAACTCCATCCATTGAGTAATGAAGGCCAACATGCCATGTACTTTCTTATCAACCCTATCAACCTGTGCGGCAACTTTATGTGATCTGCAAACACTAACCTACCCTTCTACTTCCTCATCTAAGTCATATGTTAAAAATCACAAAGAACAGGGTCCCAGAACAGATCCCTGCGGAATACCACTAGACATTGACTTCCAGGCAGAATACGTTCCATCTACTACTATCCTCTGCCTTCTTTGGGTAAGTCAAGTCTGAATCTATGCAGCCAACTTTCTGAATAAGCTACCATGGGGAACCTTGTCAAATGCTTTAACAAAATCCGTATGCAACTGATCCGCTGATCTACCTTCATCAGTTTGTTTTGTCACTGCCTCAAAGAAGTCCATCAGGCTCATGATGCACGAGTTCCCTTCACAAAGCCATGCTGACTATCCTTAATCAGACTATGCTTCTCCAAATGCTTGTAAATCCTGTCTCTAAGAATCCTCTCCAATGGTTTTCCCACTACTGGTGTAAGACTTATTGGCATATAATTCCCAGAAATATCCCTACTAACTTCTCTTGAACAAAGGTTGTGAGTGAAAACATAAGAATTTGTTGTTTGTTTCATATTTTGCTTTTAATTTTTCCACTCAAATTCTTTGAGATTTGTACTCTGCATCTTGCATTTTTGGGTGGTAATTTCTGAATTCCATTGGATGAATTTCTAAACCGTGAACAGCTGTAAGGCGAGGTTTGCCTGCACATTGGAATTAGTAACCATTATTCCAACATGTCTTCAGTAATGTTGATAAGCCGATATCCCTTGTTCCTTGGTTTCCAATGCAAATCAGGATGAAGAGCATCAATCGCATCAGTAATTGATTTAATCTCTTTAACATTTCGGCGTATTTCTTACGATTGTTCAAGGAGCAGATTCGACATTATCTCAAAGGTTAATTCAGGTTGTTTGGGATCAAGTTTCTTTTTCCCGTTGCCATCGGCGTCTTTTACAGATTTAGGGTCTCGAAGTTTAGGTTTTGTACTCGCTTCTCTACTCATGTCTCCAAGATTCAGAATCCAAACTTACAGAAAAGAGAAAAGGAAAAAATCTATTGTATGAGTCTTTTAGTGTCGATAAAAATGGATTAAATAAAGGTGCTCATGAACAGTAATGGAGCGAAGCCAAGAAGTAACTTCACTCCAAGAGTGCCTCCTTGAGAATCCGGTAGGGAGTCGACACTAAGATCCAGATCCTTAAGGTCGCTGGCGTAATTCTCAGTGGGGAATGCCTCCATGACCTCTCTGTTGTTAGAGGCTAATATATGTAGCCGGAGGTTGGAGAGAGTACAGAGAAGGTTTACTAGAATGTTACCTGGGTTTCATCACCTAAGTTACAGAGAAAGGTTGAACAAGTTGGGTCTTTATTCTTTGGAGCGTAGAAGATTGAGGGAGGACTTGATAGAGGTATTTAAATTTATGAGGGAGATCGATAGAGTTGACGTGGATAGGCTTTTTCCATTGAGAGTGGGGGAGATTCAAACAAGAGGACATGAGTTGAGAGTTAAAGGGCAAAAGTTTAGGGGTAACATGAGGGGGAACTTCTTTATGCAGAGACTGGTAGCTGTGTGGAACGAGCTTCCAGCAGAAGTGGTTGAGGCAGGTTCGATGTTGTCATTTAAAGTTAAATTGGATAGCTATATGGACAGGAAAGGAATGGAATGGAGGGTTATGGGCTGAGTGCAGGTCGGTGGGACTAGGTGAGAGTAAGAGTTCGGCACGGACTAGAAGGGCCGAGATGGCCTGTTTCCATGCTGTAATTGTTATATGGTTATAACGGCGGCTGTGCCCCTTAACAACAGGTACTCCTGTTTGAGTACTGTTGGGGGGGACAGCTTACCCGGGGGAAGCGACAGTGGCCCTGCCTCCGGCACAGAGTCTGGCCCTGTAGCTCAGAAGGGTAGGGCAAGGAAGAGGAGGGCAGTTGTGATAGGGGACTCGATAGTAAGGGGGTCAGATAGGCGATTCTGTGGACGCAGTCCAGAGACTCGGATGGTAGTTTGCCTCCCTGGTGCCAGGGTCCGGGATATTTCTGATCGTGTCCAAGATATCCTGAAGTGGGAGGGTGAAGAGCCAGAGGTCCTGGTACATATAGGTACCAATGACATAGGTAGGAAAAGGGATGAGGTCCTGAAAGAAGAATATAGGGAGCTAGGAAGGGAGTTGAGAAAAAGGACCGCAAAGGTAGTAATCTCGGGATTACTGCCTGTGCCACGCGACAGTGAGAGTAGGAATGCGATGAGGTGGAGGATAAATGCGTGGCTGAGGGATTGGAGCAGGGGGCAGGGATTCAAGTTTTTGGGTCATTGGGACCTCTTTTGGCGCAGGTGTGACCTGTACAAAAAGGACGGGTTACACTTAAATCCTCGGGGGACCAATATCCTGGCAGGGAGATTAGCGGGGGCTACTGAGGTGACTTTAAACTAGAAGGGTTGGGGGGTGGGAATCAAATTAAAGCGGCTAGGTGTGAGGAGGTTAGTTCACAACAGAGGGATGGGAACCAGTGCAGAGAGACAGAGGGGTGTAAAGTGAGCGTAGAAGCAAAAAGTACAAAGGGGAAAAGTAAAAGTGGCAGGCCGACAAATCCAGGGCAAGCATTAAAAAGGGCTAAGAGAGTTGTAAAAGAGTGCCTGAAGGCTTTATGTGTCAATGCAAGGAGCATTCGTAATAAGGTGGATGAATTGAAAGTGCAGATTGTTATTAATGATTATGATATAGTTGGGATCACAGAGACATGGCTCCAGGGTGACCAGGGATGGGAGCTCAACGTTCAGGGATATTCAATATTCAGGAGGGATAGACACGAAGGAAGGGGAGGTGGGGTGGCGTTGCTGGTTAAAAAAGAGATTAACGCAATAGAAAGGAAGGACATAAGCCGGGAAGATGTGGAATCGATATGGGTAGAGCTGCGTAACACTAAGGGGCAGAAGACGCTGGTGGGAGTTGTGTACAGGCCACCTAACAGTAGTAGTGAGGTCGGAGATGGTATTAAACAGGAAATTAGAAATGTGTGCAATAAAGGAACAGCAGTTATAATGGGTGACTTCAATCTACATGTAGACTGGGTGAACCAAATTGGTAAAGGTGCTGAGGAAGAGGATTTCTTGGAATGTATGCGGGATGGTTTTTTGAACCAACATGTCGAGGAACCGACTAGAGAGCAGGCTATTCTGGACTGGGTTTTGAGCAATGAGGAAGGGTTAATTAGCGATCTTGTCGTGAGAGGCCCCTTGGGTAAGAGTGACCATAATATGGTGGAATTCTTCATTAACATGGAGAGTGACGTAGTTAATTCAGAAACAAAGGTTCTGAACTTAAAGAGGGGTAACTTTGAAGGTATGAGACATGAATTAGCTAAGATAGACTGGCAAATGACACTTCAAGGATTGACGGTGGATATGCAATGGCAGGCATTTAAAGGTTGCATGGATGAACTACAACAATTGTTCATCCCAGTTTGGCAAAAGAATAAATCAAGGAAGGTAGTGCACCCGTGGCTGACAAGAGAAATTAGGGATAGTATCAATTCCAAAGAAGTAGCATACAAATTAGCCAGAGAAAGTGGCTCACCTGAGGACTGGGAGAAATTCAGAGTTCAGCAGAGGAGGACAAAGGGCTTAATTAGGAAGGGGAAAAAAGATTATGAGAGAAAACTGGCAGAGAACATAAAAACGGACTGTAAAAGCTTTTATAGATATGTAAAAAGGAAAAGACTGATAAAGACAAATGTAGGTCCCCTGCAAACAGAAACAGGTGAATTGATTATGGGGAGCAAGGACATGGCAGACCAATTGAATAATTACTTTGGTTCTGTCTTCACTAAGGAGGACATAAATAATCTTCCAGAAATAGTAAGGGACAGAGGGTCCAGTGAGATGGAGGAACTGAGCGAAATACATGTTAGTAGGGAAGTGGTGTTAGGTAAATTGAAGGGATTGAAGGCAGATAAATCCCCAGGGCCAGATGGTCTGCATCCCAGAGTGCTTAAGGAAGTGGCCCAAGAAATAGTGGATGCATTAGTGATAATTTTTCAAAACTCGTTAGATTCTGGACTAGTTCCTGAGGATTGGAGGGTGGCTAATGTAACCCCACTTTTTAAAAAAGGAGGGAGAGAGAAACCGGGGAATTATAGGCCAGTTAGCCTAACGTCGGTGGTGGGGAAACTGCTGGAGTCAGTTATCAAGGATGTGATAACAGCACATTTGGAAAGCGGTGAAATGATCGGACAAAGTCAGCATGGATTTGTGAAAGGAAAATCATGTCTGACGAATCTCATAGAATTTTTTGAGGATGTAACTAGTAGAGTGGATAGGGGAGAACCAGTGGATGTGGTATATTTGGATTTTCAAAAGGCTTTTGACAAGGTCCCACATAGGAGATTAGTGTGCAAACTTAAAGCACACGGTATTGGGGGTAAGGTATTGGTGTGGGTGGAGAATTGGTTAGCAGACAGGAAGCAAAGAGTGGGAATAAACGGGACCTTTTCAGAATGGCAGGCGGTGACTAGTGGGGTACCGCAAGGCTCAGTGCTGGGACCCCAGTTGTTTACAATATATATTAATGACTTGGATGAGGGAATTAAATGCAGCATCTCCAAGTTTGCGGATGACACGAAGCTGGGTGGCAGTGTTAGCAGTGAGGAGGATGCTAAGAGGATGCAGGGTGACTTGGATAGGTTGGGTGAGTGGGCAAACTCATGGCAGATGCAATTTAATGTGGATAAATGTGAAGTTATCCACTTTGGTGGCAAAAATAGGAAAACAGATTATTATCTGAATGGTGGCCGATTAGGAAAAGGGGAGGTGCAACGAGACCTGGGTGTCATTATACACCAGTCATTGAAAGTGGGCATGCAGGTACAGCAGGCGGTGAAAAAGGCGAACGGTATGCTGGCATTTATAGCGAGAGGATTCAAGTACAGGAGCAGGGAGGTACTACTGCAGTTGTACAAGGCCTTGGTGAGACCACACCTGGAGTATTGTGTGCAGTTTTGGTCCCCTAATCTGAGGAAAGACATCTTTGCCATAGAGGGAGTACAAAGAAGGTTCACCAGATTGATTCCTGGGATGGCAGGTCTTTCATATGAAGAAAGACTGGATGAACTGGGCTTGTACTCGTTGGAATTTAGAAGATTGAGGGGGGATCTGATTGAAACGTATAAGATCCTAAAGGGATTGGACAGGCTAGATGCAGGAAGATTGTTCCCGATGTTGGGGAGGTCTAGAACGAGGGGTCACAGTTTGAGGATAGAGGGGAAGCCTTTTAGGACCGAGGTTAGGAAAAACTTCTTCACACAGAGAGTGGTGACTCTGTGGAATTCTCTGCCACAGCAAACTGTTGAGGCCAGTTCATTAGCTATGTTTAAAAGGAAGTTAGATATGGCCCTTGTGGCTACAGGGGTCAGGGGGTATGGAGGGAAGGCTGGGTTCTGAGTTGGATGATCAGCCATGATCATAATAAATGGCGGTGCAGGCTCGAAGGGCCGAATGGCCTACTCCTGCACCTATTTTCTATGTTTCTATGTTTCTATATGGTATGTGGTGGTGCAGAACTTAGCAAATTTATAGCCAGAGAATATAGCTAGTTTTTAAATACACTGCACATGGGGTTCAAAAATTCTGATGGGTTCTGTTGTCAAAAAATCGTTACCAAAAGGATTGTCAGAAGACATTCAGTTTGTTAAAAGTACAGCACAGAAAAGTGTAGTTATTGGTGCTGCTGTAAGCAGACTTTGCAGCTTGCATGTATTGGGATCGTCTAAAACCTGAGGTTCCTTGCCGCCCTCTCCTGGAAACTCCAATTAATTACACTAGATGTAATTTACATTTTACAACCTTCTTCAAATTAAGGGTGGAATTGGACCTCGACATACAAAATACGTTTTAGAACTCACTTAGTGTATATAGGTGGGTTCAATGTGAAATTGTTTTAACTAGAAGTTTACTGCAACTTGACCAACGTGATCTTTTTTTTCTCTGTAGTGGCAGCTGGTGTAATTCATGGTCTGTTTGCTTTTCAGTTTAGTGTTTAATGTGGCTAGACTATGAGCTCAATGGTTATTTGAGTGGATTAAAAACAACCAGATCTGTCCTTGTACTTCAGATTTTAAAAGTCATCTTAAAAACTATTTCTTCAATCAATCTTTTGATTATTCTTTCTAATCTCCTTTATATTGTTGAATGATGTAAGACTCATTTTTAATCTGGTTTCCAAAGTATCCTGGACTATTTTGTACTTTGAAAGCTTCAGATAAATACAAATTATTTTGCTCAGGAAGCACTTCTCCAAATATTTTTTCCTCTTTGAATTAGAAATACGTGCCAAGAATGTATCAGACACACTGCACTGCAACAATCAAATCTCTGTATGATACTGAGGGGATAATTTTGAGTGCAGAAACTGTCTTCCAGATTATGCAATCTCAAATGTGCTCCATCCACAAACTGTTCAGGATTGCTTTGGACTCTAGGTCATATATCATCCTCAAGGCGACCTGGTGTCAGTATGCGCATATCATTTACACATCTGTAAATGGATCCTGGAAACCAATGGGATCAAAAGAATGAGGGGGCTGGCTGTGTTGAATCTTATTAATACCACATAAGTGAAATTGCTCCATTTCGCTCATTTATTTTATTCACAATTAAAATTAAAAAGGACTCCCTTATTAACTTTATATTGACTATTGCAAGTTGTTTGTGCCAGGTAAAAAGTTGGCATAAATTCTGAGTTTAATCAGTTACCATTGATGTAGCACTATAAATCTTTCAGATAAAGGTCTGTAAAATTGCTGACCCATTGCTTTATTTGCTTTTTTAAATGCCAGTTGGAATAAAGCCAAAAAACTATTTATAAGTAAAGCAAAGCTCCAATTCTACTGCGAAATGCACACAAGTTGCAAGAAGTGATACTACAACCAAATTAGGGTATTTTTGTAAGGAAGCTGCAGCCTTTAAGGCCAAAAGATATAGGAGCAGAAGTTGGCCATTCAGCCCACCGAGTCTGCTGTGCCATTCAGTCATGGGCTGATCCAATTCTTCCAGTCATCCCCACTCTCCTCCCTTCTCCCCATACTCTTTGATACCCTGGCTAATCAAGAACCTATCTATCTCTGTCTTAAATGCACCCAATGACTTGTCCTTCTCAGCCTCTCGTGGCAACAAATTCCACAGATTTACCACCCTTTGACGAAAGTAATTTCTCTGCATCTCTGTTCTAAATGGGCGTCCTTCAATCCTGAAGTCATGCTCTCTTGTCATAGACTCCTCTACCATGGGAAATAACTTTGCCATATCTTATCCGTTCAGGCCTTTTAATATTCAGAATGTTTCTATGAGATCCCTCCTCATTCTCCTGGATTGTAAAAGCTTTTATAGATATGTGAGAAGAAAAAGATTGGTTAAGACAAATGTAGGTCCCCTACAGACAGAAACAGGTGAATTGATCATGAGGAACAAGGACATGGCAGACCAATTGAATAACTACTTTGATTCTGTCTTCACTAAGGAGGACATAAATAATCTTCCGGAAATAGTAGGGGACAGAGGGTCTAGTGAGATGGAGGAACTGAGGGAAATACATACAACAGGAATTCTGCAGATGCTGGAAATTCAAGCAACACACATCAAAGTTGCTGGTGAACGCAGCAGGCCAGGCAGCATCTCTAGGAAGAGGTGCAGTCGACGTTTCAGGTTGAGACCCTTCGTCAGGACTAACTGAAGGAAGAGTGAGTAAGAGATTTGAAAGTTGGAGGGGGAGGGGGAGATCCAAAATGATAGGAGAAGACAGGAGGGGGAGGGATGGAGCCAAGAGCTGGACAGGTGATTGGCAAAAAGGATACCAGAGGATCATGGGACAGGAGGTCCGGGAAGAAAGACAAGGTGGGGGGGAAACCCAGTGGATGAGCAAGGGGTATATTCAGAGGGACAGAGGGAGAAAAAGGTGAGAGAAAGAATGTGTGTATAAAAATAAGTAACAGATGGGGTACGAACCTTATATTCCGTCTGGGTAGCCTCCAACCTGATGGCATGAACATCAACTTCTCTAACTTCTGCTAATGCCCCACCTCCCCCTCGTACCCCATCTGTTGCTTATTTTTATACACACATTCTTTCTCTCACTCTCCTTTTTCTCCCTCTGCCCCTCTGAATATACCTCTTGCCCATCCTCTGGGATCCCCCCCCCCGTCTTTCTTCCCGGACCTCCTGTCCCATGATCCTCTGGTATCCCTTTTGCCAATCACCTGTCCAGCTCTTGGCTCCATCCCTCCCCCTCCTGTCTTCTCCTATCATTTTGGATCTCCCCCTCCCCCTCCCCCTCCAACTTTCAAATCTCTTACTCACTCTTCCTTCAGTTAGTCCTGACGAAGGGTCTCGGCCTGAAACGTCGACTGCACCTCTTCCTAGAGATGCTGCCTGGCCTGCTGCATTCACCAGCAACTTTGATGTGTGTTGAGGGAAATATATGTTAGTAGGGAAGTGGTGTTAGGTAAATTGAAGGGATTAAAGGCAGATAAATCCCCAGGGCCAGATGGTCTGCATCCCAGAGTGCTTAAGGAAGTAGCCCAAGAAATAGTGGATGCATTAATGATAATTTTTCAAAACTCTTTAGATTCTGGACTAGTTGCTGAGGATTGGAGGGTGGCTAATGTAACCCCGCTTTTTAAAAAAGGAGGGAGAGAGAAACCAGGGAATTATAGACCGGTTAGCCTGACATCGGTGGTGGGGAAAATGCTAGAGTCAGTTATCAAAGATGTGATAGAAGCACATTTGGAAAGCGGTGAAATCATCGGACAAAGTCAGCATGGATTTGTGAAGGGAAAATCATGTCTGATGAATCTCATAGAATTTTTTGAGGATGTAACTAGTAGAGTGGATAGGGGAGAACCAGTGGATGTGGTATATTTGGATTTTCAAAAGGCTTTTGACAAGGTCCCACACAGGAGATTAGTGTGCAAACTTAAAGCACACGGTATTGGGGGTAAGGTATTGATGTGGATAGAGAATTGGTTGGCAGACAGGAAGCAAAGAGTGGGAATAAACTGGACCTTTTCAGAATGGCAGGCAGTGACTAGTGGGGTACCGCAAGGCTCAGTGTTGGGACCCCAGTTGTTTACAATATATATTAATGACTTAGGTGAGGGAATTAAATGCAGCATCTCTAAGTTTGCGGATGACATGAAGCTGGGCGGCAGTGTTAGCTGTGAGGAGGATGCTAAGAGGATGCAGGGTGACTTGGATAGGTTAGGTGAGTGGGTAAATTCATGGCAGATGCAATTTAATGTGGATAAATGTGAGGTTATCCACTTTGGTGGCAAAAACAGAAAAACAGATTATTATCTGAATGGTGGCCTATTAGGAAAAGGGGAGGTGCAGTGAGACCTGGGTGTCACTATACACCAGTCATTGAAAGTGGGCATGCAGGTACAGCAGGCGGTGAAAAAGGCGAATGGTATGCTGGCATTCATAGCAAGAGGATTCGAGTACAGGAGCAGGGAGGTACTACTGCAGTTGTACTAGGCCTTGGTGAGACCACACCTGGAGTATTGTGTGCAGTTTTGGTCCCCTAATCTGAGGAAAGACATTCTTGCCATAGAGGGAGTACAAAGAAGGTTCACCAGATTGATTCCTGGGATGGCAGGACTTTCATATGTTGAAAGACTGGATCAACTAGGCTTATACTCGTTGGAATTTAGAAGATTGAGGGGGGATCTTATTGAAACGTATAAAATCCTAAAGGGATTGACAGGCTCGATGCAAGAAAATTGTTCCCGATGTTGGGGAAGTCCAGAACGAGGGGTCACAGTTTGAGGATAAAGGGGAAGCCTTTTAGGACCGAGATGAGGAAAAACTTCTTCACACAGAGAGTGGTGAATCTGTGGAATTCTCTGCCACAGGAAACAGTTGAGGCCAGTTCATTGGCTATGTTTAAGAGGGAGTTAGATATGGCCCTTGTGGCTAAAGGGATCATGGGGTATGGAGGGAAGGCAGGTACAGGGTTTTGAATTGGATGATCAGCCATGATCATACTGAATGGCGGTGCAGGCTCGAAGGGCCGAATGGCTTACTCCTGCGCGTATTTTCTATGTTTCTATGTTTCTATGAATACAGCCCAAGAGCTGCCAGATGTTCCTCATATAGTAACCCTTTCATTCTTGGAATCATTCTCTGAACCCTCTCCAATGTCAGTGTATCCTTTTTTAAAATAAGGAGCCCAAAACTGGACACAATACTGCAAATGTGGTCTCACGAGTGCCTTATTGAGCCTCGACATCACATCCCTGCTCTTATATTCTATACCTCCAGAAATGAATGCCAACATTGCATTTGCCTTCTACACCACCGACTCAACCTTGAGGTTAACCTTTAGGGTATCCTGCACAAGGACTTCAAGTCCCTTTGCATCTCAGCATTTTGAATTCTCTCCCCATCTAATAATAATCTGCCCCTTTAATTCTTCCACCAAAGTGCATGGCCGTACACTTTCCAACGTTGTGTTTCATTTGCCACTTCTTTGCCCATTCGCTTAAACTATCTAAGTCTCTCTGCAGGCTTTCTGTTTCCTCAACACTACCTGCTTCTCCACCTATCTTTGTATCGACAAATTTAGCCACAAATCCATTAATGCCATAGTCCAAATTACTGACATACATCATAAAAAGCAGGAGTCCCAACACCGACCCCTGTGGAACTCCACCGGTAACTGGCAGCCATCCAGAATAGGATCCCCTTATTCCCCATCTCTGTTTTCTGCTGATCAGCCAATGCTCCATCCATGCTAGTAATGTCCCTGTAATTCCATGGGCTCTTATCTTGCTAAGCAGCCTCATGTGCAGCATCTTGTCAAAGGCCTTCTGAAAATCCAAGTGCGCCACATCTACTGTATCTCCCTTGTTTACCCAGCTTGTAATTTCCTCAAAAAATTGTAGTAGGGTAGTCAGGTAGGATTTTCCTTTTGGGAAACCATGCTAGCTTTGGTCTATCTTGTCATGTGCCTCCAGGTACTCCGTAATCTTTAGTACCTGGGCATTGCCTACTTTCTGCCATGCTACCTCCACCATAAGTGAAGTTCATTTTGCCAGAAGAGTACTGCAAAAGGCAGTTTAATTTTGATTTTTGTCTATTTGTTTCTCAGCGTGTCAGCAATTTGTGCCTAGCCCTACATACTAGAGCCACCACCTTGTCCTTCTTCCTTCTGGTGAAGTTACTCCCCAGTGGCCGAGGAACGAGTTCCAAGATTTGGACTTGGAACACAAAGCTGTAACCCCCCTCTCCGGGCTCGTAGCAAACCTGGTTTGTTAGCCAGCTCTACTAACAGCCTCAGGACTGGGTGGTGAGAAGGCCACTTTTCCTAAACAACATACATCTAGGGTTGTTATGATTTGGGGTTCAACCAAACAGGAAAATCATGATGTTCTGATTAAAGAAACCTCGATTTGAGCAAATGCTGTGTAAATACTGCTCATACACAAGAAATAACAGATCGTACACTGCATAAAATTATAAAGAAAGTATATTTACAAATTTCAGCTTTATTAGTTAGTAGGAAAAAGAGAAGAAAAAAAGGGCCCATTACAGTTAACTCAGTCCAAGTATGCACATAAGGTTGGAGCTCATCTTGGAGTTGTCTCTTTACTCACGCGCTGGACCCACAGTCTGCGTGAAAGCACACACCACATTCCGAGCCTTGCTGGAAATCCATCTCGAACAAACGGGCTCTCTCTTGGGAGTGTTGGCCCTTCCTCCTTGGAGCCATTCATCTGCACAAAGCACTTTGTGCAATGGAGATGCTCCTTCCCTCAGCACTCCTCCTGTCCTCTCCGCAGCTCCTGTCAAAAAGACCACAAACCCCACCGGTGTTCGTCACAAATCTCTCTCCACCCGGCTCTCTCTAGAACCTTCTCCCAATTCCACCATCTTGAATGGCTGACACAACATTCCTAAGTTGAACATCATAGCCCCTTTTCTTTAGCTGAAACCAAAACATTCTACCAGCAGGACACACTGTTTTTGCAGAATCTGCTAAAATGAAATATCTACAGCATAATAGTGGAAATCTTAACCAGGACATTACACAGCATTCAAAATCGGAATGATGTATGTGACTTAAAGAGGAACTTACAAATGGTGTTGTTGCTATGTTGCTGCGGCCCTGTTTTTGGTGTAGTAAAGGTAGTTGTTTGGAATAGTCTAGAGTATTTTGTAGATTGTGTATTATAGTCATGGAATATCAGTGGTGGAAGAATGTTTAAGGCATGAGAAGTCAATCAAGTGAACTGAATGTCCACAGCATTTAATGTCCTTCAGTGTGTTGACAGGGTATTTTGTCATGGTAGTGCAATTGAGTATCAGGGATAGATGATTAGATTCTCTCCTGTTGGAGATTATCAAGGCCCATCACCTTGGAGGTTTACATGTTTCTTGCCACTTCTCAGCCCAAGCTTGAATGTTGTCTAGGTTTGACTGAATGAAAGTGCCAACTGTTTTATTTGCTAAGGAGTTTCAAATTGATTATCATGGAATCCTGCGTGCATATTTCTGAGTGATCTCCAACAACCACAAGCATCTAGGGTTAACTGAAATTTGATGAATGTAATGCTTATAAATTTGGGAACACCTTTGAAGCAGGTTGAGTTCTAGTACTTAGTATGTCTTGGACTTCCACACCTTTCACTGTAATGTGGAAGTCTGTAACATGCAGAATTCAGATTCCATCTGATCTCTTACAACTTTGCTATTGAATTCTGGATCATACTGAACAAAGGATCAGCAGCACTTCAAACCTAGCCCCTCAACTTTATATCAAATTGGCTGCTGGCTTTCCAGTAAAAGGTAAATCTGATTAAGCTTTATGGTTATTTCTTTATATTACCATGCATTTAAGTAATTTGTAGTTTAATACAATAACTAAATTTCTAATATTGTACTTTTAAATCTACTTGTTGTGTTTCTGGAAGACTCATGGCCATATTAAAACGAAATAAAATATGCCTTTTACAGTGGGCTTTAGTGAAGGGTTGCAGAGCTGCAGCCTCCACTAAAGTAGATCCCACAAAGCTGCTGCAAGATCCGTTGTTTAAATTAGATATGCATGCTCTTTACATCCTGTCTGTGATCATTGCTCAATGGGATTCCTACTCCACCACTTTGATGACCGTCAAAAGCGTCAGATCAATGAATTCTTTAAGTAGACACTGGATAGCAACAAGCAATAGAAAAGGTAAACTTTTTGCCACCAAAGTGAATTCAAGCTAGGCGGTGAATACTGATGTTGCACCTCCAACTGAAAATACTTAGATAGATAGATATACTTTATTAATCCCGAGGGAAATTTGGTTTCGTTACAGCCGCACCAACCAAGAATAGAGCGTAAATATAGCATTATCATAGTTTGTGACCAATTGATAGATTTACTTCAATTTTCCTGAAAATAATATTCCAAAAGCCTTAGGAGAAGAATGCTATCGCTGGCATCAGAACCTGGTGCTGAAGGCAGTGGCAGAAAGTATCCCCTTGGCCGTTAACAACAGTAGGCACCTCCGCTAACCCTAACAGTACATACCTTTGTCAAAGCTGGAAACCAACCACAGCCTCAGCCCAGATCACCAGCAGGCTTGCTCACCGTGGAATCTCACTGGCAACCGAGAGTCGATGTTGGCAAGCAATTAAAGTTCCCTGACTTCATCGCATCATCATCACTGAGGCCTGACATGGTCATTCTGTCAGAAACCTCGAAGTAAGTGGTGATAGTAGAACTGGCCCTTCCTTGCGAAGACCAGATTGAGGAGCTGATTGACTGTAAGGAAGCCAAATACCAGGAGCTGGTAGAGCAGTGCTAGGGACAGGGTGGAGGGCACAATGCGAGCCTATAGAGGAGACCTGAAACACCCGATGACCCCAGTTTATATCACTGATGATGTGTCCCAGCGCATCCTAGGACGTATCTTAGCATCATAAAAATTCCATGCACTGAAACAGTGTGAAGGTTAAGAGTGAACTCAAGGCACAACAAAAATGTGCTGCAGAACTTGGAGGAACCTTATTCCCTATTAAACATCAGGATTTTAAAACATTGGCATCTGTTGGAGCAAACTATGTGTTTTCATTAATCCACGAGAATCAAAGGCTAGATTTTCTGGTCAAAGGGATGGTGCCCAGAAAAGAAGTTGTCTACAGAAATCTGGTGAGCTCTGATGTGTGGATTTCTTTTAAAGTGATTTGTAGTCTGGTGTCTTCCATCTGAGATTTTTAGTGGCCAGCATTTGCTAGCTAGTACATTGAACTTCCAGTCAGAGTGAAAATTACACATATTCATTAAACTGTGAAGTAAAAAGCACTTACTCTAATTCACTTTATAATCAATTTATGGAAAGCAACATTGTTGGAGTAACTGTCGTCACCGATAATAAAATTAAATAACTAAAATAACTGGGCCCAGAACACACGTACTTACGACTGAAGCATTCTATTTCTTTATTTTACTTTTGCACAAGCATGGGCCACTGTCACCCACATTGTTCCGAACTCTGAACAAAAAACTGCTATTTTTATACCGCCAAATCTGCAGATGCTTGAAATCGAAGTAATTAACACGTAAGACCATAAAATATAGGAGCAGAAGTAGGCCATTCGGCCCATTGAGTCCGCCCCACCATTCAATCATGCGCTGATCCAATTCTCCCCTTGCCTTCTCCCCATTCCCCTTGATGCACCGGCTAATCAAGAACCTATCTATCTCTTCCTTAAATGCCAATGACTTCGCCTCTACAGCCACTCATGGCATCAAATTCCACAGATTTACCACCCTCTGACTAAAGTAATTTCCCTGTATCTCTGGTCTAAATGGGCGTCCTTCAATCCTGAAGTTGTGCCCTTTTGTCCTAGAATCCCCTACCATGGGAAATAACTTTGCCATATCTCATCCATTCATGCCTTTTAACATAGTCATAGTCATAGTCATACTTTATTGATCCCGGGGGAAACTGGTTTTCATTACAGTTGCACCATAAATAATTAAACAGTAATAAAACCATAAATAATTAAATTGTAATATGTAAATTATGCCAGGAAATAAGTCCAGAACCAGCCTATTGGCTCAGGGTGTCTGATCCTCCAAGGGAGGAGTTGTGAAATTTGATGGCCACAGGCAGGAATGACTTCCTATGATGCTCTGTGTTGCATCTCGGTGGAATGAGTCTTTGGCTGAATGTACTCCTGTGCCGAACCAGTCCATTATGTAGTGGATGGGAGACATTGTCCAAGATGGCATGCAACTTGGACAGCATCCTCTTTTCAGACACCACCGTCAGAGAGTCCAGTTCCATCCCCACAACATCACTGGCCTTACAAATGAGTTTGTTGATTCTGTTGGTGTCTGCCACCCTCAGCCTGCTGCCCCAGCACACAACAGCAAACGTGATAGCACTGGCCACCACAGACTCATAGAACATCCTCAGCATCGTCCGGCAGATGCTAAAGGACCTCAGTCTCCTCAGGAAATAGAGACGGCTCTGACCCTTCTTGTAGACAGCCTCAGTGTTCTTTGACCAGTCCAGTTTATTGTCAATACGTATCCCCAGGTATTTGTAATCCTCCACCATGTCCACACTGACCCCTTGGATGGAAACGGGGTCACCGGTACCTTAGCTCTCCTCAGGTTTACCACCAGCTCCTTAGTCATTTTCACATTAAGCTACAGATAATTCTGCTCACACCATGTGACAAAGTTTCCTACCATAGCCCTGTACTCAGCCTCATCTCCCCTGCTGATGCATCCAACTATGGCAGTCATCAGAAAACTTCTGAAAATGACAAGACTCTGTGCAGTAGTTGAAATCCGAGGTGTAAATAGTGAACAGAAAGGGAGACAAGACAGTCCCCTGTGGAGCCCCAGTGCTGCTGATCACTCTGTCGGACACACAGTGTTGCAAGCACACGTACTGTGGTCTGCCAGTCAGGTAAGAAGGGAGCAGTTACTCTACTGGGGGTATTCTATAGGCCCCCTGGTAGCAGCAGAGATACAGAGGAGCAGATTGGGAGGCAGATTTTGGAAAGATGCAAAAATAACAGGGTTGTTATCATGGGTGACTTTAACTTCCCTAATATTGATTGGCACCTCATTAGTTCCAAGGGTTTAGATGGGGCAGAGTTTGTTAAGTGTGTCCAGGACGGATTCCTGTCACAGTATGTGGACAGGCCGACCGGGGGAATGCCATACTAGATCTAGTACTAGGTAATGAACCGGGTCAGGTCACAGATCTCTCAGTGGGTGAGCATCTGGGGGACAGTGATCACCGCTCCCTGGCCTTTAGCATTATCATGGAAAAGGATAGAATCAGAGAGAACAGGAAAATTTTTAATTGGGGAAAGGCAAATTATGAGGCTATAAGACTAGAACTTGCGGGTGTGAATTGGGATGATCTTTTTGCAGGGAAATGTACTATGGACATCTGGTCGATGTTTAGAGATCTCTTGCAGGATGTTAGGGATAAATTTGTCCGGTGAGGAAGATAAAGAATGGTAGGGTGAAGGAACCATGGGTGACAAGTGAGGTGGAAAATCTAGTCAGGCGGAAGAAGGCAGCATACATGAGGTTTAGGAGGCAAGGATCAGATGGGTCTATTGAGGAATATAGGGAAGCAAGAAAGGAGCTTAAGGAGGGGCTGAGAAGAGCAAGAAGGGGGCCTGAGAAGGCCTTGGCGAGTAGGGTAAAGGAAAACCCCAAGGCATTCTTCAATTATGTGAAGAAAAAAAGGATGACAGGAGTGAAGGTAGGACCAATTAGAGATAAAGGTGGGAAGATGTGCCTGGAGGCTGTGGAAGTGAGCGAGGTCCTCAATGAATACTTCTCTTCGGTATTCACCAATGAGAGGGAACTTGATGATGGTGAGGACAATATGAGTGAGGTTGATGTTCTAGAGCATGTTGATATTAAGGGAGAGGAGGTGTTGGAGATGTTAAAATACATTAGGACAGATAAGTCCCCGGGTCCTGACGGAATATTCCCCAGGCTGCTCCATGAGGCAGAGAAGAGATTGCTGAGCCTCTGGCTAGGATCTTTATGTCCTCGTTGTCCACGGGAATGGTACCGGAGGATTGGAGGGAGGCGCATGTTGTCCCCTTGTTCAAAAAAGGTAGTAGACATAGTCCGGGTAATTATAGACCAGTGAGCCTTACATCTGTGGTGGGAAAGCTGTTGGAAAAGATTCTTAGAGATAGGATCTATAGGCATTTAGAGAATCATGGTCTGATCAGGGACAGTCAGCATGGCTTTGTGAAGGGCAGATCGTGTCTAACAAGCCTGATAGAGTTCTTTGAGGAGGTGACCAGGCATATAGATGAGGGTAGTGCAGTGGATGTGATCTATATGGATTTTAGTAAGGCATTTGACAAGGTTCCATACGGTAGGCTTATTCAGAAAGTTAGAAGGCATGGGATCCAGGGAAGTTTGGCCAGGTGGATTCAGAATTGGCTTGCCTGCAGAAGGCAGAGGGTGGTGGTGGAGGGAGTACATTCAGATTGGAGGATTGTGACTAGTGGTGTCCCACAAGGATCTGTTCTGGGACCTCTACTTCTCATGATTTTTATTAATGATCTGGATGTGGGGTTAGAAAGGTGGGTTGGCAAGTTTGCAGACGACACAAAGGTTGGTGGTGTTGTAGATAGTGTGGAGGATTGTCAAAGATTGCAGAGAGACATTGATAGGATGCAGAAGTGGGCTGAGAAGTGGCAGATGGAGTTCAACCCGGAGAAGTGTGAGGTGGTACACTTTGGAAGGACAAACTCCAAGGCAGAGTACAAAGTAAATGGCAGTGTGGAGGAGCAGAGGGATCTCGGGGTACATGTCCACAGATCCCTGAAAGTTGCCTCACAGGTGGATAGGGTAGTTAAGAAAGCTTATGGGGTGTTAGCTTTCATAAGTCGAGGGATAGAGTTTAAGAGTTGCAATGTAATGATGCAGCTCTATAAAACTCTGGTTAGGCCACACTTGGAGTACTGTGTCCAGTTCTGGTCATCTCACTATAGGAAGGATGTGGAAGCATTGGAAAGGGTACAGAGGAGATTTACTAGGATGCTGCCTGGTTTAGAAAGTATGCATTATGATCAGAGATTAAGGGAGCTAGGGCTTTACTCTTTGGAGAGAAGGAGGATGAGAGGAGACATGATAGAGGTGTACAAGATAATAAGAGTAATAGATAGAGTGGATAGCCAGCGCCTCTTCCCCTGGGGACCACTGCTCAATACAAGAGGACATGGCTTTAAGGTAAGGGATGGGAAGTTCAAGGGGGATATTAGGGGAAGGTTTTTTACTCAGAGAGTGGTTTGTGCGTGGAATGCACTGCCTGAGTCAGTGGTGGAGTCAGATACACTAGTGAAGTTTAAGAAACTACTAGACAGGTATATGGAGGAATTTAAGGTGGGCGCTTATATGGGAGGCAGGGTTTGAGGGTCAGCACAACATTGTGGGCCGAAGGGCCTGTACTGTGCTGTACTATTCCATGTTCTATGTGTGACGAGAATACACATAAAATTAAGATGTTTGCTGGCCTGGGTTAGCATCAGTGACATCAGCAAGTGGTCTGCCACCTGCCCTCAGGGGAAGGAGAGATAAGGAACGATGGAGCAGCGTCTGGAGATGTGTAATGAAGGGACGTGGGAGAGAGAGCTGTCTGGAGCGGCTCCCCCCTTTGAACCTTGAACTGTTTGAAGTGATGGACAGGCGATACCCCAGCAGGGGGATAAAAAGGGACCGGTTCGCTAAGGCGACACACACGCCACCCGAGGTAACGAGACCCTGGAAGCGGTACGCTTCTCACGAGTCGGTGGGAAGTACCAGACAACGGCCAGGGTGGAAAGGTACGATCAGCGGGAACCCGGTGTGTGTCCGCCCTTGCCTGGGTGCCGGGTTCACTGCAGAGGATCGACCGCATCTGGATGAGGGGTCACAGTCGGTGCCCTCAGGTGACATCACCAAGGACCTGCCCAAAAAGCTGCTTGTGAGCCATATCGTCGGTCTGTGAGTGAAGCCGTGTCTGAATGATCAGTTGTTCCTGTTCTCTCTCTCTCTCCCCCCACGTTGTCCATCGCCATGGCAACGATTACTGCGAACTGAACTACTAAACTGGACTGAACTTTGAGTCACTTTGAAATTTGGTCATTTACCCCTAGACAACGGTAGAGCTTGATTGATGCTGTTATCTTAATTCTGTGCACATGTGTGGTTATCATTGCTGAACTGTTGCATTTATTATCCTTTCGATTACTGTGTTGCTTGTTTCTTTAATAAAACTTTCTTAGTTCTAGTAATCCAGACTCCAACTGAGTGATCCATTTCTGCTGGTTTGGCAACCCAGTTACGGGGTACGTAACATATGTTCTAATCAAGAATCCATGAAACCAGGAAAGCATCCACCTGCATCGCTGTCAGCTTCTCCCCCAGCAGAGCAGGGCGGATGGTGTTGAACGCACTGGAGAAGTAAAAAAACATGACCCTCACAGTGTTCGCTGGCTTGTCCAGGTGGGCGTAGACACGGTTCAGCAGGTAGACGATGGCATCCTCAACTCCTAGTCGGGGCTGGTAGGCGAACTGGAGGGGATCTAAGTGTGGCCTGACCATAGGCCGGAGCAGCTCCAGAACAAGTCTCTCCAGGGTCTTCAAGATGTGGGAGGTCAATGCCACCGGTCTGTAGTCATTGAGGCCGCTGGGACGCGGCGTCTTCGGCACAGGGACGAGGCAGGACATCTTCCACAGCACAGGAACCCTCCAGAGCCTCAGGCTCAGGTTGAATACATGGCGAAGTACTTCACATAGCTGAGGGGCACAGGCTTTGAGCACCCTGGTACTGACACCATCCGGTCCTGCAGCCTTGCTTGGTTTGAGACGTTTCAGCTGTCTTCTCACCTATTCAGCTGTGAAGGCCACCGTGGTGGTTTTGTGTGGGGAAGGGGTATAGTCATGAGAGCAGGGTGGGGGACTGTGAGGAGGGGTAGGAGGGGAGAGTGGAATATATGTTGGTTGGGGGCTGACAACAGATGGCTCATGTGGGGGATGGGCGGGGGCCACAATGTCAAATCTGTTAAAGAACAGGTTAAGTTCATTGGCTCTGTCCACACTGCCTTCAGCTCCTCTGTTGCTAGTTTGCCGTAACCCAGAGATAGTCCTCATCCCACTCCAGACCTCTCTCCTGTTGTTCTGCTGGAGTTTCCACTCAAGCTTCCTCCTATACCTGTCTTTAGCCTCCCTGATCCTGGCTTAGCTCCTCCCAATTTCCACCTCTAAACGCCCTCTTTTTAGCTTTCAGGATGTCCTTAATGTCCCCCTCATTATCCTGAATTCCAGGGAATAGACCCCAAGAGTTGCTAGATGTTCCTCATACAGTAACCCTTTCATTCTTAGAATCATTCTCTTGAATCTTCTCTGAACCCTCTCCAATGTCAGTATATCCTTTTTTAAAATAAGGAGCCCAAAACTGCACACAATACTCCAAGTATGGTCTCACGAGTGCCTTATAGAGCCTCAACATCACATCCCTGCTCTTATATTCTATACCTCTAGAAACGAATGCCAACATTGCATTTGCCTTCTTCACCACCCACTCAACCTGGAGGTTAACCTTTAGGGTATCTTGCACAAGGACTCCCAAGTCCCTTTGCATCTCTGCATTTTGAATTCTCTCCCCATCTAAATAATAATCTGCCCGTTTATTTCTTCCACCAAAGTGCATGACCATACACTTCCCTTTTTTTTGTAATTTATTTTTTATTGAAGTTCAGCCTCAAACAAACATTTCCATAAGATGTATTTCAGATATTGTACATATATATCATATAGTCATATATGCCACAAATCTCCATATAATATTTATCTGAGGTATACACTTATAGAAAAGAGAGGAAAGAAAGAACAAGCAAAAGGAGAAAACTATATACAAGTAGGGAGTGATTTTTTTAAAACAATATGTTCGTTGATTTGTGAAAATAAAATCAGGCCTATGAGGTGTTATGTAGTTAAACTATTTTTCCCAGTATGAATCAGATTGTTCCAACTTATGATTAACAGATGCTGTTAATCTTCTCTATTTTGTAAATGTCCATTGTAATTTCCATCCATACATTTAAAGTTGGGCTGTCCTGTGATAACCATTTCCTGGTAAGAGTCTTTTTACCAGCTACCAGCAGTATATTCACTAAATATTTATCTCCTTTCAACCATTCTTGAGGTATATACCCAAAACACATGGTCTTACTTTCTAAGGGTATTTCACATTTAAAGATGTCTTGTAGGGCATTGTGTATCCCAGTCTTTGATAACAGGGCATTCCCAGAAAATATGATAATGGTTTGTATTTTGGTTTCTATGATTTCTCCAGCAAACAGGGAGGTTACTATCACAATGGAATTTCTGAGAGGGTGTAATAAAATATCTAATCAAGTTTTTCCATCCAAACTCCCTCCATTTTTGTGAACTGGTACACTTCCATTGATACCTCCATATTATTGTCCATTCTTCCTCAGATATAATTATCCCTCCTTCCTTCTCCCATTTATTTTAAAATATGAAGTCCAATGTGTTTTAAGATTTGACAAACCCTTCTACATGCTTGAAATGATTCTACTACCATTATCTGAATTATATGCTTTTCTAAATAGCTCTATCAAACATGTACTTGCCTTGGTTACATTTTTAACCGTCCTATTAACATACTGTCGCATCTGTAAATACTGATAAAAATCTTGTTTTTCTAATAAGTATTTCTCTTTGAGCATTTCAAAACTGAGCAGTGTTCCTTCTTTCATTATATTGCAAAGAACTGTTATTCCTTTAGCTGTCCAATCCTTAAATCTAGCATTCAGTTTATTTGGCATAAAATCCGAGTCATATGCACACCATTTTAGAATTGCAATATTCTTTTATAATAGTTTTCCGTAGTTTAAGAGTCCATTTCACCCAAGGGTTATTAATAGTATTTATGTACCTTTGTAGGTTGTTATCAGCCAAAATTGCCTGAAAGGGGATGGGAAGTATCCCCTCCTCAATGTTTTCCCATTGAGCGTCATATGATGGGTTGCACCAACATATCACAGCTCTCAACTGTGCTGCAAAATAATAATCTCTAAGAGACGGTAGGCCCCATCCCCCTCCCCTTTTCCTTGGCTAATTGCAAAGTTTTGAGAAGAACTCTCGGCCTTTAACCTTGCCATATATATCTTGGCGCGTGGCCAAGTGGTTAAGGTGTCGGTCTAGTGATCTGAAGGTCGCTAGTTTGAGCCTCAGCTGAGGCAGCGTATTGTGTCCTTGAGCAAGGCACTTAACCACACATTGCTCTGCAACGACACCAGTGTCGAGCTGTATCGGCCCTAGTGCCCTTCCCTTGGACAACATAGGTGGCATGGAGAGGGGAGACTAGCAACATGGACAACTGCCCATCTTCCATACAACCTTGCCCAGGCCTGCGCCCTGGAAACCTTCCAAGGCACAAATCCATGGTCTCACGAGACTCATGAGCCTATATATCTTGATAACATTTTGTTCCATTCATTGAATTGATTTTGATTAATCTCTATTGGTAGGGTCTGAAAGAAATATAATAGTCTGGGCAGTATATTCATTTTAATAGATTCAATTCTTGAACTGAGACTAAAAAAAGGAATTAGATTCCATCTTGCTATATCTTCCTTAATTTTTTTAATATACTGTATAGGCTGATAATTGCATTGACCATACACTTTCCAACATTGTATTTCATTTGTCACTTCTTTGCCCATTTCCTTAAACTATCTAAGTCTCTCTGCAGGGTCTGTATCTTCAACACTACCCGCTCCTCCACCTATCTTTGTATCATCGGCAAATTTAGCCACAAATCCATTAATTCCATAGTTCAAATCACTGACATACTTTCCAGTCACCTTTGGCCAGTTCCCCTCTCACGCCACTGTAATTTCCTTTATTCCACTGAAATACCAAAACATTGGATTTTAGTTTCTCTTTCTCAAATTTCAAAGTGACCGATCATATTCCCGAAGGGTTCCTTAACCTTAAGCTCTCTTATCACCTCCGGAACATTGCACAACACCCAATCCAGCACAGCCGATCCCCTAGTGGCCTCAACAGCAAGCTGTTCTAAAAAGCCATCCCTTAGACATTCTACAAATTCTCTCTCTTGAGATCCATCCTGATGAAGGATCTCTGCTTGAGACGTCAACTGTTTACTCTTTTCCACAGATGCTGCCTGGCCTGGCCAGTTCCTCCAGCATTCTGTCTGCGTTATTTTTATACAGAATTGGCTTATCGATCATAGGTATTTATTATTGTAATTTGCACATGTTTGAATTCCTTACTCACAAGACCAATCGCCGCTCACAATAGAGGTGGTAAAGTCAATCGAAACTTCGAGCAGACAGCTGATGATATTTTGAAGTTATAGTAAAGACAATTGAGCCTTGTTGGGTATGCTTCACGTCCTCTTGTTACCCCGTCTATCTCTGGCACCCCCAAGGGAAGCTAAGTTTTAGGAAGACCTTTTTCGAAAAGCGTTACGACAGAGGATTCACTTGTCTGGCTTGAGTACACACTGGCACAGTCTATCTCATCTGTAAAATAAGCAGAGGTGTCTCCAGCAGTCTCACTTGACTACAACTGCCCCAGACTATTGATGACTTTACTGAAACTTCCACAAAAAGACTTGAACATGTATATTGGATTAAGGTTGAAGCCGAAAGAACAATCTTTTAAAAGTACTGTACATAAAAGTTCTTCACTTCTTGAAAAAGTGCATTCGGTTTTGCAAGATAAGACGCAATAAGTTGTGTGCAATTGAAAAGATTCTGCATGTTTTATACACTCCAAGCATAGAGCAAGCAGGTAAATCAGACCTAGGCCATGACGTGATTACAGGAGAGGGAGGTACGAGGGGCAGAGTGTTCCTGGAGTCGGAGACGGATACTGAAAGTGGAAAGGGGGTCAATTTTGGGAGAACTGGGGTTCAGGTTTGTGATTGCAGCAAATGCAGTTGTTCAGCACGACTATGATTTAATTCCTTGTTAAACTCTCAGTTGCACCTTAGTTCACAATGCCTAAAATTTTCTGATTTTGCCCACAGTGAGAATAATGCATCAAATATTGATATTCAGGTTGAATTATTGATTTTGTATTTGTTGACTATAACAGCAAGCTCTGAGAGGTATGCCATGACTCGACAGCAACCAATTTATAAATTAAAAACGGTGGCTCAAAATTCCCTAGCTCATTTGCTGCTTGATACTTTTACAAGTGCCTCATGTGAATCTCCCAGTAATAACTTCCCTTATCAAAGACACCTGGGTCCCTGTAAGAGCCAGAATAAGCAGTGCCTACCTAACATTGATATCTATCAGTCTAAAGCCTGTTTCTGAAAGTTAAACTGTAAATGATTTTAAAAAGATAATTAAAAATTATAATTACAGTTCATATAAATGTAAATATATACCTGTATGGGATGGGAAATCATGAGAGCTCCCTGAGCACGCTTAACCAAAAGTTAGCAAATGGGACTATAGTTATCTCCAAAGACAATGGAGTTGCACTTATAAAAGGTGGTTCACTTCAGGTGGGAAGTCAATTTCAACACAATTGTATATTTACAATGGGGTTTCAGTTCAGCTGGGGAAATACAAACTCAAAACTCCTCACACATCTATAATTCTTCGTGTAACAAGCTGACTGCACACTGATCTGAAACACCATATGTAAACAAGTCGATGTTTAATATACAACGGGGTTTCCCATCGTACAAATAACCGAGGTGCACTTCTAACTTTTATCGTTTCCACTATTAGCATTTCCTATACTTGACCTATTGGCCGGGGGCGGGGGAGGGGGTTATAATTACTATTTTATTGTATATTTAAAGTTTAGCATATGGTTGAAAACCACAGGAATTTAGAAAAAAATATGATTAAACTCACCTCTCGGTCTGTACACGTACAGAGTCCTTGGTTACATTATAGCATACTGGGCTAATAAAATTATGTCAGTTTCTGGGTGTAAGGGCGACAAATTTCTTGCACAGCGGCCCACTCTGCTAATGTAGTTACAGTTTGTCACGCTTAGAATATGCTCCACTAACATCAAGTTTATCTGCGTGGCTGAGCAGACATTTTCAACAGTTAATGTAGAATGAATGAAGCTATTGCACACAGGGCGATGCTCTGAAGCTCAGCTTGACCGCTCGCTACCTCGGTCATGTGCGAGACAGAGCCGGAGCCGGAATCCGGCACTCGCCAGCGGCACGAGCGCGGAATGTTTGTAACAGGCGGTGGACGTGATTGGAGGGCCGGCGGGAGGTCGCGGCCGGTGATTGGCCAGTGGAGCCGCACGGGGAACAGCTGTCAATCACCGCGGAGGTGGCCGGAGCCGTGCAGGTAGTTAAACGCATGGGGTTTACGTGTCGATCAGCGAGACCGTGTCTCCCAAGTACTATATAGTGCCGACTGTATCTGCACCCAATACAACGGCCCTACTTCAAATGGTGCAGGTTAGTGTATACTTTAAAGTTCGCACTTTGTCGTCAGACTTCAGCATCTGCTCTATGCAGTTGCACAATTGCATCTGATTTACTTCTGAGAAATTGCTTAACAGACGGTTCCTTCCGATACCAGTTACACCGTGGGAGGAAAAAAAAACAGACTAAGGCGCCGAACGCACTTTAAGTGGATGGGTTCGGGTTCCCCTGGCGGATTTGCCCAGGGTGAAGACGAGTTCGGAACTCTTTTTACCGGTTTGAATACTTCCAGAGCCTCGCACGTCGGCATCATCTAAATTCGATGTTCACGAGGATGATGTATTGATGTTGATCTGCCGTGTAGATGCGGATCTGGAAACCTCCCCGGTGATGGGGTAAAGGTAGAACGAGTTTCTGCAATATTAACACTGGGCATTGCGGATTACTGTTTTGCCTTAAGTTTGTTGTCTCACAATCCTGCAGAGAGGAAATCCCTTGGAACACCCTGTGGTTGAGCGGCTGCTTTAAAATGACTAATCTTCGCATATCCTGGAGAGCGAAAACTGATATTTTGCATATCATTATGCAGCACATTGGGCCATTTTAAATAATCTTGTTAGTTGATTTTTTTTGGAAGCTTGTTATCCCTTATTTATTGGAAGCTTTGTTTCTTTGAGAGGGAAACGGCCTTGGTGAGTAACTGCAGTGCATCTTGAAGGGGCCAAATATTTAGTTAGGTTGGCTTTCCATGCAAACGGCTTGTTTTGATATGGTTGGTGAGAGGTTTCACAACGTATCGCATCACACTCCTGATCGGTGGCTTGTAGATGATGTGCAAGCAGATGACATTAGTTTAATTTGATGTCATGGTCAACACAGATGTGTTGGATTGAAGAGCACTGTACAGTTCGTTGTTTTTCAGTGAAAGGCTTTGGAGTATGAGAAGGTGGATACCCAGCTTCTGAGCAAATGGACGGTCCACATCTTGGGTGGAGACCTTTCATTGTTTCCTAACCTTGAGTGCAGTCTGTGTGAAGTCTGCATCCTCCCTGTGACCTGGTGAATTTCTTCTCACTCCAGAGACTTGCTGAATAGTTAAGGGGTTACTGTAATGTACCCCAGTGTTTAGGTAATAGTCAAAGGAATCTTATGGAACTTAGACATTGGAGAAGGAATAAGCTAGAGGGTGATGGGAAAAGAAGGAATGATGCTGGTGGGATTGCTCTAGGGCCTAGTACAGACTTAATGGCCTTCTCTGTTGCAGTAAGAAAATAAACTGTTTTGATAATGTGAGAGAGACTGGCTGAGCATGGTTCTGAACAGTGGTGACCTCAGGCAGGGCCAGATTAAGCCAGTGTGGGGCCTGGAGTATATGTTATAAAGGGGCCCTAAATTTAAAAAATGCACATAAGTATTAAAACATTATTTATTTGCATAGTAAAGTAATTCAATTTTTTCATTTGCTATACAGCCAAATAATACGACAAATGTCTGACACTTCAGTTTACTTGCGTGTAGGTATCAATTTCAAATGTCAAAAGTAACAAAGCTACAATTTAAAAGTTACATTTTCTAGATTCAGCATGAGCAAATTTGTTGTTGATACTGGGATTGTCTACTTCACGGAGAAGCTCATGCTCAATGCTCATTAGAGTGAGATTGTTCAATCTGTTTGGACCCATGATGCTCCTTAGTTCATTTTTAATCCTTTTCAGTTTTGAAAATGAGTGTTCTCCACTGCAGTTGTTAACTATGTGTAGCAAATAGATGCGCAAGAGATTTTCTACATTTGGAAAACATAACTCCAAAGAATTGTCAGTTATCAAATGGTACAACTGTAACTCTATAAGGTCTTGTTTGGTGCCAATATGAGAAGCAAGATCAGTTTTAAACAGTTCAGTAAACTGCACAAATTCTTCATCAAGACTTTCTTCCAGATCTTCCGGATATGATTTAATAAGATTTGATAGCCGCTTTACGATCTCTTCAGGTGTAAGTGACTGTAACTGATGAACGAATTCAAAAACACCATTCCCCTTCAGATAAGCTTTCTACCTTTTTGACAGGGCAGAAAACAAGCTGTCAACAATGGCAAGAAATGTTCGGCTTTTAAACTTCTGAGAAGGCGTTTGAGGTTCAACAAGTGGATCAAGAGTGCTGGAACCACTGAAATCATCATACGCGTGATCTTGCTGGTGTTTTCTTTGAGTTTGCTGTTGATGATCTTCACAGTTAGTCAGATCCGTGGCTTTTTGCTCAATGTCTGAAAAAATAGACTGCATAGCTTGAATATATCCATGCAAGGATTCATAGAGTACACAAGCTGTGTTCAAGTCTTGGCCAGAAGACTGCAAAGTGCACTAGTCATTTGAAAACACTGTAATACTTGATCCCACAATATGACCATTCTTCCTGTTTCCAACTTCATCATGGTTGAAAGTAGTCCACGAGTCTGTTGTTGACACTCTGCCTTCTGATCATTGTTATCTGAAATGTCATCCAAGACTTGCTTTATTGCAGAAAAGTTGTGTAAAAGTGCTTTTGTTGCATCTGCACGAGCTGACCACCTGGTATCTGACATTCCTTTCACAATGGGCGAATGAGCACCACCATCAGATAATGCAGCAGAAAGGAGATCCCACTGATAAGCAGAAGGAGAAAAAAAATGTGTACAGGCTTTCTACAAATTGAAAGAAAGTTAATGCTTCATGACAACATTTAGCAGCACATTTCAGCTAAGTAGCTGTATCAACAAAGACTAGTGAACAATAACACATTTATGTGACGGTTGTGGCTACGAGCATCTGTGGATCACATGCACTCAACAGCCAAGTAGAAATAGTGTTCTGAAAATTATCTATTTAGTTGCTTATTGAAACTCATTTCAACTGGGAAATACAGGTTGAAACTCAGTGTAATCTGATTTTATATGTTCCTGAGCTGGCTCGGACTACCTAAAATCAGGGGAAAAAAATGAGGAATCATGAACTGGGTCACATAAAACTGTTAAGTTGCACATCCCTTGTCGCAGGCTCACCGTGGGGGTCACCCTCCAGTGGTGCAGCGGCTTGGGAGCGTGGGAGATGGCACAAAGGTCACCACGACACAGCAAGGAGCCAACACACGCCTGCACACACATACCATGCAGCATGCAGCTCCCCCGACATGAAAACAACAGCGTTGCCAGATCGTCGTGAGAATACAGTGAGATGTCGATTTCACCAGACTGCAGCTTGCAAGCATTTAGTGCGGGGCCCTCGAAAATGCGGGGCCTGTAGCACATGCTACTTTTGCTACTAGGTTAATCCGGCACTGACCCCAGGGTGTCGATTGTGAGGGAACTGGTGATAATAATGTCTTTGAACGTCAGTGGTGGGTGATGCACTAACCTCCTGGTGGGAAACCTTGTTTGAAGGAAGTGTAGGTTGGAGAACTACACTTCAGAATTTTAAATAATTGTTTCCATCGCTACCTTTTATGGTCCTGTAGCCACCAGCATTTGGTTCAAGGCGGTGTGCCTCATGTAAATCTAAGTGGATAGGTACTCATTTTGCATGAAATTTGGAGTGTTTGGCTACAGTTGAGCACGATCAGGTTGTTGTGTACTGGTGATCAGAGCCTGTCTGGTTGGTTCCATAACCTGTGCATAGTTACTCCAGCTACATGAGTAACAAAAGCACAACTTGCTCAGATTGGAGAAATGGGATCAGCACCTCTAAATACAGAAAAGGCAATGAGACCTAAACAGGTAATGATGGATTGGAGAATGGTGGAGTGGGTGACTACAGTGTATATCTTGAAGATGACCCAGTGTTGGTGGATAATGTTATTTAGAGTTATATGCAAGTAATGAGGAAGAAAGAATCAATGGTCAATCCTCTAATAATTTCAGTGGTAATTTGGAAATTGAATTTGCCTGATGTCAATGTCAAAAGATATGGTTGCATCACTGAGTGGATATGAAAGACTTGCTTTTGATGTCCTAGCTCAGACAATCAGGTAATAAAGATCAGCAATTCAAAACACTGAAAATCAGCATGTGTGAATGGTCAGTCGTCACACTGCATGCAGTCATAAATAAGAAATTTTAAACTTGCCGCTGAAAGATAGGATTGAGGCCCTTGCTAGCACTTTTTAAAATAGTTCTGCATGAGCCACGGAATTTGGAAATATGGAAAGAAAATGTTTGAAGGCGAGGTGTTTCACCTGAAGGTAGTAATTTGCATGCAGGGGCTCTTTAAATTATCTTTTCCAGTTGATTGCTTTTTAAAAATAATATAGTCAGAATATGTCCTGTGGTTTCCATCCTTCACAATGAATTATAGAAGCTTCATTGTCCCTTGTTAAATCATACCTGTTGCAGTTCGTGATGATAAAGTATTTGAAGTTAAAAGATGAGGAGATAAATCTCATTTGGGACACAATGCAAAATACCTCACTCAAGATTTTTGACATTTTCCTTTGTTGAGAAATCTCTCTTAAATGGCTGAGTGGCAAGTTAAAAAAATTCTCCCTTACAATGGCGTGCAGCATGGCGATAGACTATTCATACATGCTGATTTTCACTCCATTGAATTGTTGAAATAGATGTGTTTTATGAAAGCTGAGACAATGTTACAGACTCCCCTGTATATATGCAGTACATCTTTCTGATGACACATCCATGCTATTAAAAGAAAATTCAAAGTGAAAAATAGATTTATTATTGAAGTATGTATCTATTACCTTGAGATTTATTTTCTGAAGCAGTTGAGATGTGCTATTGTTTATGCACTACATATTTTCCTGTGCTGCTTTTGATGTCCTGATTGGAATGCCACTTTCATGGCTTTGACCCCTCTGGGACACAGAAAACAACAAAGAGCAGTTCCTTCTGTAAAATATTGCTCAAATCTGGGATTATTCCTCTGGATTGTAGGTAGGGCACTTCATAGTCATTAGTCCTTTTTTAGAAATTCTCAATGACAATATTATATCACAGCACCATTTTAAAAAATCTGAGAAGTTCTGTGCTGGTGTTTCAGTCCAAAAGCTTTTGAAATCAGGTTTAATTGTTGTTGAATTGAATTGAATTGACTTTATAACTTGCATCCTTCATATACATGAGGAGTAAAAGTCTTTACGTTGCATCTGTCTAAATGTGCAATTATAATAATTTATAATATGTACAACAAGATAGTCAATATAACATAGAAATACAGTTGCATCAGCATGAATTAAGCAGTCAGATGGCCTGGTGGAAGAAACTGTCCCGGAGCCTGTTGGTCCTGACTGTTACGCCGCGGTACCGTTTCCTGGATGGTAGCAGCTGGAAGCGACACAGTCATTAATGCAGATAATGGGATTATTTAAGACATAGGAGCAGAATTAGGCCATTTGGCCCATTGAGTCTGCTCCGCCATTTCATCATGGCTGCTCCATTTCGCTCTCAAAACCATTCTCCTGCCTTCTTCCCATAGCCCTCATGCCCTGACTAATTAAGAATCTGTCACCCTCCACCTTAAATGTACACAGTGACCCGGCCACCACAGCCACCTGTGGCAGTGAATTCCACAGATTCACCAGCCTCTGGTTAGAGAAATTCCTCCTCTTCTCCATTCTAAATGGACGTCCCTCTATTCTGAGGCAGTGACCTTTGGTTCCCCCACCATAGGAAACATACACTCTATCTAGGCCTTTCTGCATTCAAAACGTTTCAATGAGATCCCTCCTCATTCTTCTAAATTCCAGTGAGTAAATGCCCAGAGCCATCAATTGCTGCTCTTATGATAAGACTTTCATTCTCAGTACCATTCTCATGAACCTCCTCTGAATCCTCTCCAATGCCAGCACAGCCTTTCTTAAATAAGGGGCTCCAAATTGCTCACAGTATTCCAAGTGATGCCTCCCCAATGCCTTAAAGCCTCAGCATTATATCCTTGCTTTTATATTCCAGTTCTCTTCAAATTAATGCTAACATTGCACTTGCTTTCCTCACCACCAACTCAACCTGTAAATTACCCTTTAGGGACTCCCTGTGCACCACTGAGGTTTCAATTTTCACTCTCTTTAGAAAATAATCTATGCTTTTATTCCTTCTACCAAAGTGCTTGACCATACACTTCCTGACACTGTATTCCATTTGCCACTTCTTTGCCTGTTTTCCTAATCTGACCAAGTCATTCTGCAGTTTCTCTGCTTCCCCAAAACTTCCTGCCCTCCACCTATCTTCATATGCAATCTTGGCTGCAAAGCCATCAGTTCCATCATTAAATTGTTGATTTACAATGTAAAAACAAGCGGTCCCAATACTGACTCCTGGAGAACACCACTAGTCACTGGCAACCAATCAGAAAAGGCACCCTTTGTCCCCTGCCAATCAGCCAATGCTTTAACCATGCTAGTATCTTTCCAGTAATACCATGGGCTCTTATCTTGTTAAGCAGCCTCATGTGCCGTACCTTGTCAAAGGCCTTCTGAAAATCCGAATACACAATATCCACTGATTCTCCTATATCTATCCTGCTTGTTATTTCCTCAAAGGATTCAAACAGATTTTTCAGGCAAGATTTTCCCTTAAAGAAACCATGCTGACTACGACCTATTTTATCATGTGCCTCCAAATACCCTGAAACCTCATCCTTAACAATCGACTCCAACATCTTTCCAACCATTGAGGTTAGGCTAATAATTTCCTTTCTTCTGCTTCCCTCCCTTCTTGAAGAGTTGAGTGACATTTGCATTTTCCTGTCCTCCAGAATTCTAGAATCAAGTGATTCTTGAAAGATCATTACTAATGCTTCCACAATTTCTTCAGGTACCTCTTTCAGAACCCTTGGGGTAGTCCATCTGGTTCAAGTGACTTGTGTACCTTCAGACCTTTCAGTTTCCCAAGTACCTTCTCCTGGGAATAACAACCACACTCACGTCTGCCCCGTGACACTCTTGTACTTCTGGCATACTGCTAATGTTGTCCACTGTGAAGACTGATGCAAAATACTTCAGTTTGTCTGCAATTTCCTTGTCCCTTATTACTACCTCTCCAGCATATTCTTCCAGCAGTCCAATATCTGCTCTCTCCTCTTTTACTCTTTATATATCTGAAAAAACTTTTGGTATCCTCTTTGATATTGTTGGCTAACTTGCCTTCATATTTCGTCTTTTCCCTCCTTTTATGGCTTTTTACATTTGTTTGTTTTTAAAAGCTTCCCAATCCTCTAACTTCCCACTAATTTTTGCTCCATTATATTTTCTCTCTTTTGCTTTTTTGTTGGTTTGACTTTGCTTGTCAGCGCCAGTTGTGTGATCCTGCCTTTAGAATAATTTATGATGTACCCATGCTGCCAATCTACCCTTCTGAATTGCTCCTAGAAACTCCAGCCTTTGGTGCTTTGCCATCATCCCTGCCAGTGTCCCCTTTCAAGCAACTTTGGCTAGCTCCTTTCCCATGTCTCTGTAATTTCTTTTACTCCACTGTAATACTGATACTTCTGACTTTAGGTTCTACCACTCAGATTGCTTGGTGAATTTTTTTCATTTTATGATCACTACCTCCCAAGGGTTCCTTTACCTTAAGCTGTCTAATCAATTCTGGTTCAGTGCACTGCACCCAATCCAGAATAGCTGATCCCCTAGTGTGCTGAACCACAAGCTGCTTTAAAAAGCCATCTTGTAGGCACATTACAAATTCTCTCTTGGGATCTGGCACCAACCTGATTTTTTTTTCCCAATCAACCTGCATATTGAAATCCCCTTTTTACTGTTGTCCTTTGGACATGCCTTTTCTATCTTTTGTAGCCCACATCCTGGCTACTGTCTTCAGGCCTGTGTATAACTCCACCGGGGTCTTTTTACCCTTGCAGCTTCTTAACTCTGTTCACAAAGATTCAACACCTTCTGATCCTGTGTTGCCTTTTTCTAAGGATTTGATTTCATTTTTTACCAACAGAGCCCCACTGCCTACCTGCCTGTCCTTTCGATACAACGTATATCCTTGGATGTTAAGTTCCCAGCTATATCTCTTTCAGCCACAACTTGATGTCCAAATGTTATACCTGCCAATCTCTAACTACACTGTAAGATCATCAACCTTTTTCTGTATGCTTTCAAATATAACACCTTCAGCCCTGTACTCATCGCCCTTTTCAATTTTGTCCCCATTTTACACTGCAATTCATCCCGCTGACTGCAAATTTGCCCTATCAGCTCCCTTACCACCATTCAGGGCCCCAAACAGTCCTTCCAGGTGAGGCATCACTTCACCTGTGAGTCGACTGGGGTGATATACTGCGTCCGGTGCTCCCGATGTGGCCTTTTATATATTGGTGAGACTCGACGCAGACTGGGAGACCGCTTTGCTGAACATCTACGCTCTGTCCGCCAGAGAAAGCAGGATCTCCCAGTGGCCACACATTTTAATTCCACATCCCATTCCCATTCTGACATGTCTATCCACGGCCTCCTCTACTGTAAAGATGAAGCCACACTCAGGTTGGAGGAACAACACCTTATATTCCGTATGGGTAGCCTCCAACCTGATGGAATGAACATTGACTTCTCTAACTTCCGCTAGGCCCCACCTCCCCCTCGTACCCCATCTGTTACTCTTTTTTTTTTATGCACACATTCTTTCTCTCACTCTCCTTTTTCTCCCTCTGTCCCTCTGAATATACCTCTTGCCCATCCTCTGGGTCACCCCCCCCCCGTCTTTCTTCCCGGACCTCCTGTCCCATGATCCTCTCGTATCCCCTTCTGCCTATCACCTGTCCAGCTCTCGGCTCTATCCCTCCCCCTCCTGTCTTCTCCTATCATTTTGCATCTCCCCCTCCCCCTCCAGCTTTCAAATCCCTTACTCACTCTTCCTTCAGTTAGTCCTGACGAAGGGTCTCGGCCTGAAACGTCGACTGCGCCTCTTCCTATAGATGCTGCCTGGCCTGCTGCGTTCACCAGCAACTTTGATGTATGTTGCTTTCTATTCTAATAGGTAAAATGGAAAGAGCAAAGTCATTAGATTGATTACCCTTATAATATGTACTGTAGCATTAGGGATGGGCATCACTTCAGAAAACTCAAGCCACTGTTTCATGAGCGTTCTTCTCTCTTATAATATAATGTGCAAAAGCATACTGAGGGAAAGGTACAGATATCCATATAATTTTAATGAGTTTTGTTGTTTTTAACTTGTATAGTCTGTTCAATCTGAGGTGTACATCGTCGAAACCATGTTGAATCAAGCACTCCAGGAAGCGCATTATTAACTTCACAATGGAACTTGGGCTCTATGACACAACTCAACTCCTTTGGTCAAATTAAGAATTACCATTCTGAATACATGGTTTTGTGGACGGGAAAGGGAAAGGGGGAGACTTGACCAGACAGGTAACAGAGAAAGCTGGTTTCTGTCTCAGCAGTAATGTGGGGAATACTCATCAGAACAGGCAGTGTCAGCGTGGATCTGAACTGCACTTTGTTGGCTGGTCCCTCAGTGAAAAGTTGAGATTATGCTAACTAGATTTGAGCAATATTCCAATTAAGAGAAGCTGTTTGAAGTGAAGGTGAAAAAAGGCGTGGTGCTCTTTTCAGGAGAGTAGCAAATGTCTTATCGTTCAGTGGTCAACATGTATCCTTTAGTTATCTCTGCCTTTTGTGTGTGCATATGATCTTGCTATGAGCAGAACAGCAACTAAATTGGCCCATTTGGGACTGAAGTAGAAGGTGCAATGTTCCTGTCAAAAAAAATCACCAAATGTTGGTAGTTCCAGTCATAGTCAGATAGATCTCTCTTTGATACTAGGTTTTCATAAATAAAACACCAAAGGCATTTTAAGTTTAAGGAAAACCGTAGCAACTAGCTTTATTGTCAACCAAACGCAGAACTTCAAGTTCGGTAGCAACATTCACATCAATACGTCATCACATCAAACATAGCCTCTTAATGTGAACCCCAACTCAATGTCAAAGCTTGTGAGTTACGCATATGTTTCCACCCATTACATAACTACAATGGGCCCAACAGTGCAATGAGGCTGAAACCACAGTGGAGTTTGTGTATGAGTAAGGGGGCTGTTGGTGTTTTGATGCTTTTGCACTGATGTTATTGTTGCTTGTGTTGAATATTGTGCACTTGCTGTGTTGGCACCAGAATATGTAGTGATACTTGGGGGCTACCCCAGTTCATTCTTGGGTTGAGTTGGTTGCTAATGCAAACAACACATTTCACTGTATGTTTGATGTATATATGATAAAAGACTCTGAATCTATAATGCTGATGGTGATATGTGAATGCGTCCTCAGTGTTGGCATTGCTGGCATGAAATCCATGGAATTGAGGGAATCAAGTAGTGAGACCATGGAAACTGTACAGATTGAAAAGGAGGAGGTGCTTGCTGTCTTGAGGAAAATTAAAGTGGATAAATCCCCGGGACCTGACAGAGTGTTCCCTCGGACCTTGAAGGAGACTAGTGTTGAAATTGCGGGGGCCCTAGCAGAAATATTTAAAATGCCGCTGTCTACGAGTAAAATGCCGGAGGATTGGAGAGTGGCTCATGTTGTTCTGTTGTTTAAAAAAGGATCGAAAAGTAATCCGGGAAATTATAGGCCGGTGAGTTTAACGTCAGTAGTAGGTAAGTTATTGGAGGGAGTACTAAGAGACAGAATCTACAAGCATTTGGATAGACAGGGGCTTATTGGGGAGAGTCAACATGGCTTTGTGCGTGGTAGGTCATGTTTGACCAATCTGTTGGAGTTTTTCGAGGAGGTTACCAGGAAAGTGGATGAAGGGAAGGCAGTGGATGTTGTCTGCATGGACTTCAGTAAGGCCTTTGACAAAGTCCCGCATGGGAGGTTAGTTAGGAAAATTCAGTCACTAGGTATACATGGAGAGGTGGTAAATTGGACTGGACATTGGCTCGATGGAAGAAGCCAAAGAGTGGTGGTAGAGAATTGCTTCTCTGAGTGGAGGCCTGTGACTAGTGGTGTGCCACAGGGATCAGTGCTGGGTCCATTGTTATTTGTCATCTATATCAATGATCTGGATGATAATGTGGTAAATTGGATCAGCAAGTTTGCTGATGATAGAAAGATTGGAGGTGTAGTAGACAGTGAGGAAGGTTTTCAGAGCCTGCAGAGGGACTTGGACCATCTGGAAAAATGGGCTGAAAAATGGCAGATGGAGTTTAATACTGATAAGTGTGAGGTATTGCACGTTGGAAGGACAAACCAAGGTAGAACATACAGGGTTAATGGTAAGGCACTGAGGAGTGCAGTGGAACAGAGGGATCTGGGAATACAGATACAAAATTCCCTAAAAGTGTCGTTACAGGTAGATAGGGTCGTAAAGAGAGCTTTTGGTACATTGGCCTTTATTAATCGAAGTATTGAGTATAAGAGCTGGAATGTTCTGATGAGGTTGTATAAAGCATTGGTGAGGCTGAATCTGGAGTATTGTGTTCAGTTTTGGTCACCAAATTACAGGAAGGATATAAATAAGGTTGAAAGAGTGCAGAGAAGGTTTACAAGGATGTTGCCGGGACTTGAGAAACTCAGTTACAGAGAAAGGTTGAATAGGTTCAGACTTTCTTCCCTGGAGCGTAGAAGAATGAGGGGAGATTTGATAGAGGTATATAAAATTATGATGGGTATAGATAGAGTGAATGCAAGCAGGCTTTTTCCACTGAGGCAAGGGGGAAAAAAAAACCAGAGGACATGGGGTAAGGGTGAGGGGGGAAAAGTTTAAAGGGAACATTGAGGGGGCTTCTTCACACAGAGAGTGGTGGGAGTATGGAATGAGCTGCCAGACAAGGTGGTAAATGCGGGTTCTTTTTTAACATTTAAGAATAAATTGGACAGATACATGGATGGGAGGTGTATGGAGGGATATGGTCCGTGTGCAGGTCAGTGGGACTAGGCAGAAAATGGTTTGGCACAGCCAAGAAGGACCAAAAGGCCTGTTTCTGTGCTGTAGTTTCTATGGTTTCTATGTTAACAAGTGCTCTATACGATGCAGCATCTTGTATTGGTTGCCTGATGAAATAAATCTCATCAATTCAACATATTGACAGAAAACAGTATGCATTCCTTTTACCTTAACTTGAAGAAGCCTCTTTCAGGGTTAAAGTCACAGAAATTAGTTAGCAAGCTCGCAAATTTGGACTGAAGTGCCAGACTAGATTATGAAATGCAGTTCAAAACCCATGCTTTTCTTGCATTTTCCCATTTTATTTGTCATGATGGTTTCCCTGTTTATGCTCTTTTATAAAGATTGGGTAAATGTTTTAAAATTTGTAAAATAATTTTGCCCAACTTGTGTCTTCAATTTACTAATCTTGAGAAACACACTGTCAAGATTAGATTCTTGTATCTTCATGCACCAAACAGTATGTTAATATTTTCTTGAGCTGTTTTTCAGTAGTGAGGGTAAAGGTGAACATCCCATTGTGAGATCTGTTCTCTGACTAATCCTCTATTTGGCTTAAAATTCTCATGATGCATTTTGTTTACTTTGCAAAGTTAAGTCCCCCCCCCCCCCAAAAAAAAATCATGTCCTGATAAGACCAACTGAAATCATCAATTGAAATCTGGCTTTTCCAAAACTACCACGCCTTGCCTACGCTGGTAAGGATTTGACTGGCTCTGATTCATTGTCAATACAGTGAAATAAAGTTTATTTGCAACATAAGATATCTTACTAGACCTGTGTAATGTACCTCTCCTCTATACAAAAAGATACACTTGCATTAAAGGCCAAAATATTGTTTTCATTCCTACTTGTTTGGTTATCTGCATATTAATTTCTAACAGTGCATGTATAAGAACATCTGAATATCAACATTTTAAAATTTATACATGCCATCATTGATATTGATTATGAATAGCTGGGGTCTAGCATCACCCTTGTAGCAACCAACCAACCCTCCCAACCCAAAAATGAAGTGTTTGTTTATATTTATGTTAATGAGTCAACACTACTTCATCATCCCAAATTGATGTCTTATAATTTTGCCTAATAACCTCCGCTGTGTCATACTATCAAAATCCTGCTGATCGTCTGAATACGCCACATCAACTGGTTCACCCTTATTTAATCTGCATGTTACAACATCCTTTTGTTTGTCCGTGTTAACTTTTTCTCCATCCTATTACTTTTTTTTCCCCCACATGTTCTATTACAATGTCTTTTTAACAGACAAAAAATGCTGGAGGTATTCAGCAGGCCAGGCAGCATCTATGGAAAACGTACAGTCAACATTTCAGGCTGAAACGTCAACTGTACTTTTTTTTTCTATAGATGCTGCCTGGCCTGCTGAGTTCCTCCAGCATTTTGTGTGTTGCTCAGATTTCCAGCATCTGCAGATTTTCTCTTGCTTGTACCATGTCTTATTAATAAGTTTAAGCCATTTTCTTCCTCCAAATGCCAGGCTAACTGCAATTCCTTGTTTTCTTTCTCTCTCCTGCTTTCCTTAAATAGTGTGATTAAATTTTGCCTCCTTGTAATCTATTGGAACTGTTCTACTGTTTGTTATTTTGCAATGTAATCTTTGTCTAGGAAGGCTCGGTCTCTGTCTACATAACTTGATGGTTCTACTATTGAGATGTAGCTCAGTGCCAAACAATGAAAGGATTAATGATTTCTTTATGTGCAATAAAGTTCTGATTTTTAAGCAGTCAGATATTAACTGAAATTCTTCTCCTTTGTGCCTGCTTTCCGCTAACACTTGGCTGGTGGCACCAAATGTGTGTGCCAGGACTGAAATAATTTTTTAAGCTCAGTCTGAGGAGATGCCTCTGTAATCTAAAATGCTCTTTTCAGTTTGGTAAGGCGAAGCAAAGCACGTAAAGGGGAAAAATAGTTAGTTGAATCAAAATAGTAAGTTGGTAAGCAGTTCTAAACAGTAATAGAGGTTCCTTTGATCACGAAAGGAAGCTACGTTGAGTCAGTTTGAAATCTAGTTTGGTCACAGTTGTATTGCATCCAATTCTTGTTACTTGCTTTGAGAAAGATATGAATATCCTAGCATGTTACTGAATAGATCCAAGGGTGTGGGGTTACAGTTTTATTGTTAAATGCGAAATTGTTGTCAAGGCAAAGGAGGTTAAGAGGAGATTTCGTAGAGCTGCACATGATCATGATGTCTTGAGATGGGGAGGGTGGTGGGAAACTTTTCTCATTAGCCAATAACTCAAAAACAACTTGATGCAGTTTTAAAGATTTGGGGTAATATACAGTACTGTGCAAAAGTCTTGGGCACAGTTATAAATAGTCAGGGTGCCTAAGACTTTTGCATAGTACTGTAGTAATTTTGTATATTGCACTGTTGTGCAAAAAGAAAACTAATTTCATGACATATGAGTGATAAACCAGATTCTGATACAAGTCTCTATTGTGGGCTGTGGGTGGGAAGGGGAGAGGGAGAGGGGAATCATGGTAGGGAAAAGGGGAAGGGAGAGGGCAAGGGAGCGGGAGGCATTGGAGAGACATTCTGTAATGATCAATAAACCAATTGTTTGAATCAAACGACCTTGCCTGGTGTCTCAGGGTTGAGTATGTCTGCACACATGCCACCCCTCTCCCTCCCCCTTCTCTGTTACCTGTCTTGCACCTCCCCCACAGCACTCTGCCCTTGCCATTCCCATAATCTTTTGCTCCCGCCGGATTTACATCTCACTCTCTGCTCCACATTGACAATACGGTACTGGGCAAAAGTCTTGGGTGTCCCCGCTACATACTGTATATGTGCCTAAGACTCTTCCCAGTACTGTATGTGGAGTATAATCACGAGCTTCACTTTGCTTTCTGTAGTGATAGTGGAAACAGAATCAATTAAAGCTTTCAAGAGAGAATTGGGTGGACGTTTGAGGAAAAGTCATTTGCATGGCTTGGAAACAAGTAGGGTATAGGATTGGTAGAATTGCTTTACCATGAGCAGTTATAGATGTTGGATCAAAATGCCTTTTGTTCTGGAATAAGCGGAAAGTGCAACACTAAATCCTTAACAAAAGTTAAACTTATTCACTTATTGACGTACAACGCAGAGAAGGCCCTTCAAGGAGTGCTGCCAGCAATCCCCCTCCCACCCCCCCATTTAATCCTAGCCCAATCATGGGACAATTTGCAATAACGAATTAACCTACCAACCAGTATGTCTTTAGATTGAGATGGGAAACCGGAGCACCCAGAGGAAACACACACAGTCGTGGGGAGAATGTACAAACTCCTTACAGACGGCTCGGGATTTGAACCTGGGTGATGTGCTAACCACTACGCTGCCCAGTTAGTCAACTTCTATGGTAAATCCTTTCAGCTTGTCAGAACAATCATGAGATGGTAACTTCCGGGCAAGAAGTGCTGCAACTATGATTATTGATGTTTACACATGTATGGCACCACAAAAGTTAAGCTTATTGGGAAAATAACTATATTTTGACAGATATAACATTTGCGGTGTGTGGTTTGAGGGTATATGTAATGTAAGAGGAGCATCTTTTACACAATATGGTGAGATTGTGAAACGCTTCGTGCAGATTAGTGTTTGAAAGTGAACCAATGCAGTATTAAAGACTATATTAGTTGGCTGAAGGATGGAGCAAAAATGACAGATGGGGTTGATGGCAGGCAGGATGGGTTAAGGCGAACTCTTGTGTTAAGCACCGCTGGAGTATTATAGTATTTATCCACTCAGTGGCCACTTTATGTACACCTGCTCATTAATGCAGATATCTAATCAGCCAGTCATGTGGCAGCAATTCAATGCATAAAAGCATGCAGATCTGGTCAAGAAGTTCAGCTGTTGCTCAGATCAAACATCACAATGGGGAAGAATGTAACTTTGACCATGGAATGATTTTTGGTGGTGCCAGATGGGTGGTTTGAGTATCTCAGAAGCTGCCGATCTCCTGGGATTTTCACGCCCAGCAGACTCGAGAGTTTACAGAGAATTGTGCAAAAAAAAAAACCACAACAAAAAAAATTGATTCAATGTGTGGTAGTTCTGTGGGTGAAAATGATTTGTTAATGGGGAAGGTCAGAGGAGAATGGCCGGACTGGTTCAAGCTGACAGGAAGGTGGCAGTAACTCAAATAACCGCAGGTGAAGTGTGTAGAAGATCATCTCTGAATGCACAACAAGTTGAACATTGAAGTGGATAGGTTACAGGAGCAGCAGATCATGAACCTGCATTCTTTGGCCACATTACTAGGTACAGGAGGTATGTAGTAAAGTGGTCACTGAATGTGTTTCTTTGTTGTAACCTTGGTCTTTGGAGAATTTGTATCTAAGGCAGTCTATCAGCATGTATTGGTGAAAGTGTGGAGGTATAAGGTGCTAGTGTTACATTACAACAGTGATATGGATTTGTTTGTAGAAAATGTGTGATGGCAACTTGCAAATCATACAACTTGGAATTGAGATCAACTTTGTTTGGAACTCCTCATAAGTGGCAAGAAAATTGTGCCAGGGAAATTGATATACAGGCTGAGTACCCCTTATCCAAAATTCCAAGATCTAAAAACCCCCAAAATCCAAATTTTGAGTGCTGACATGATGTCACAAATGGAACATTCCACAAGGTAAACAACAGGAATTCTGCAGATGCTGGAAATTCAAGCAACATACATCAAAGTTGCTGGTGAACGCAGCAGGCCAGGCAGCATCTATAGGAAGAGGCGCAGTCGACGTTTCAGGCCGAGACCCTTCGTCAGGACCTGGTCTCGGCCTGAAACGTCGACTGCGCCTCTTCCTATAGATGCTGCCCATTCCACAAGGTACTGGGAAGGTTCCCGGGGACACGCAGCTCTCTGCATGCCACAGACCGGTCTGAGAGGTGACCTCACATACATACTGAATAGAAGTTAATGAAGAACAGAAAAACACTGCTTAAAGCAAAAAATAAATATCTTGATCGTGTATTGAAATGGTCAGTGTTAGAGTGAACACATGCCAGTTAGTGTTATGTTGATCATGATATAGGGAGAGATTCAGCAAGCTGGTGGCAGAAATTTAAGAAAAGGCACAGCATTAATGTTTTAAAGCGTCTGCTGATCATGAAGAAGCAGAGAAATTACTGAGTTTGCCAAGATCGTCACTGATGAAAATCTAATCCCAGAATAAGTCCACAATAGTAATTGTTTTTATATCTTCGATAAAACCTTAAAAAAATATATAGTGTACTGTAACCTTTTAATCAAAACGCGCATCGTGGGTGGAGACTGAAAGCCTGTCGTTGTTTATCGTTGTTCAACAGTTGAGTCAGGTATTCTCCTGATGCTATTGTGCTGTATTTGTTACCCTGCACACATTATTCTTTCATTGTTTTAATGGTAATGTAATAATTTTATGTACTGATATGTAATAATGTGTGTGATGAACAAAGTCTGCTTACTGAATCGGAAATTATGGTGATCCCAATCTATCTCATATATTCCAAAATCTGAAACGCGTCCAGCATTTTGGAAAAGGGGTGTTCAACCTGTAATGTTCTATTCAGACAGTGAAAGGCCAAAACCTTGAACTATTTTCAGCTTTAGTTTTTTCTGATGTACAGAAGTTCCATTACATTTTTTTTGCCCATATTCTGCAGACTTTTTCTTGATACTGTACCAATGGTGGTGAGATTTTGCTATATTGTGGAGAATGGGGCTGTTGGGAAATTACAGGATTAAAGTAAGTCATTAAAGCACCCAGATTGTGCCTATTGGACCCATATAGTTTATGCTTGCTCTCATGTAATCTTGTGCATCTTATTGATCATAGCAGTACAGATTTATTTTCCCTCATGAGCTTGTCAAATTTCCCCATTTGAGCATCTCTTTACTATCATATGTAAGAATAATATTTATTAATTGCATGCATCTTTAAGTCCTTAAAGTGTAACATCAACCATATTGACTTTAATTGTCAGTAGCTGGAAGAGTGAACACTGCAGCTGAAATCTGCCCTTGTCAACATCTTAACCAAATATTCTTATATAGGTTGTCTGTTCTTTGTCCTCAATAAAATTTGTGGTGTCTCATTGATGTATATGGATTTTGCCATGCATTTACAGAACCCTATTTCCTATATTACAGCCTTATATTTACAACTCATGATGTGGCTGTCACTACCAAACTCAAATGGCCTGAGGTTTAACGTGCACAATGTTCCACAATTCAAGAACTGTGATGCAAAGACAGTGATCAGTGTATTTCAAAGCCAGGGTCTATCATATATTTGGAGAGACCTTGCGATACGGTTTGTCTCCTGGTTTTGGAGAGAAAGCAAAATAATTCAGATGCTGGAAATCTGGAACAAAAGTGGGTAATGCTGGAAGAACACAGCAGGGTTCATCATATCGATAAAGTCAGTGGTCCAAGTTTGTGACTTAACACCAGGCTGATGTGGATAATGAGCAGTGAATTGGGAGATGGGATTGGGTAATTAGAAGCTTACTTGAATGGATGGATTTTCAGAAGGTTTTTAAAAGCAGTGACAGAAAAAGAGCTCAATATGATGACTCAAATTTCATAATTCATAATGAAAAGATGAAATAAAACCACCTTTCAATGGAAAGGAAATGCCGCCTTTGTCATTTCTCAGAATTTTGCCACGGTGTTCCTGGAATGCTTCATTTATTAGCAGAAATGTTAATAGCTCTGCTACTGATGTCCGGATCTTTTTAATATATGTATTTTTTAAAGATTTAGTTTTGCCAAGGCCCCTCATTGTGTTTGTATATCGGTGGCGGGCCATCTTCTTATCCCACCTGGGATCCGTTCTGGTTCCTGAGGTTACTATTCTACTTTTGACGGGGAATGTGGATTTGGAACCAAGTGAAAGGGCCATGTGACATGAAGAATGTACTGAACTTTGTACCTACAACTAACCTGTCAAACGCTTACAATAGTAGTCACCATCCTTTTTAAGCCCAAGATCCCCTACCTCAACCTTAGTGAAAGGCAAGATCTACCTACTAAATCATTTAGAGAAAAAATAGCTGAGATTGTACTGCCAATTTGAGGCCTTTTGTTTGGGCTAATTGTAGTTGAATTACACAAAATACTTTTGTCAAACTTTCAAATTAATTCAAACAAGAAAACACTGTAACTAGCATATCAAACAGGCCATAGCTGTCTTTCTTTAAGAATATTACAATACTTCACACCTTTAATTCTAAGTTTCATTATTTAATTTTATTTCAACATGAAAAGTAAATGAAAAAAAATTGACTGTTGCACTCAGTGTGATGACTGGGGCTGAATACTTTCTGCTAGTTCCCTGAAATTTGGCTCATAACTACAGACAGCCAGTCTGAGACAGTCTGTGAGGTGTCTGTCAGTAAGATGGCTCTTGTACTTAGATTTAATAATTTTCATCTGTGAAAATGCAATTTCACATAGATAAGTTGACCCAAAGTAGGCACTGACTTTTAGTGGTATAAAACCAACGCGCACACCGCGCATTGCTGGGGCCCATCAGTAGTAATTGCCACCAGTTTATGAATGGGGATGTCATTTTCATGGACATTTTTTAAAACTCATTGTAAATATCCTCACCTCTTGTTCTCTCCTTTCATTGCAAAAGAGTGAGGAAGTCCTCCTTTGTTGTAAAATCCTGGAAAGCTATTCTGACAAATACAACAAGCTGAGCTGTTTGCATTACATCCAGGGATTCATCGAACTGTGGTGAATATTCAGAGTGGCAAGTCCTTTAACACTTGTCGATCCATGTCCTCTGACTCTACCCTCTTTGTCACTGTTGCAGGGCCAAGCGGAATATTATGTATTGCAGTTGTGATGTTGTTTTTGTTTCTAAAGTCATTAAAAACAGCCTCTGCGGTAATGGCCATTGTTTCCTTGAATAAATTGCCATCTGTAAAAGGCTGCTTGTGTTTAGCCAAAAGGTGACTTACATGAAATGATGCTTCAATAGCAGCCTTATTTTGAGCAGCATGTTTTGTGAAAAATGATTGCTGGGCCTTCAACCCCGATTTCAGCTCCTCAACTTTCCTGGCATGAATTGCGCTCTTTGGTGGGTAGGTGTCTTTAAATTCCTGGTGGCTGGTGTTGTGGTGCCGCTCCAGATTCCCTCTTTTAGTCAGTGCTTGTGTTTGGTGGCACAACATGCATACACACTTGTCTTTCACCAAGGTAAATAGAAATTCCTCTTCCCATTCTGGATGGAATTTGTATGTTTTTGCCTTCTTTCGTGGAGCCTCCGCCATGCTGTCAGGATATCACAAGCGAGTGCAGTGTATCAGTGGTCCCCAACCTCCGGGCTGCGGACCGATACATTGCCACGAAGAATGGAGGGGTGCAGCGATGGCCGGAACGCACCCAGCACATCTTTAAGAAAAAAGCCGAAATAAATCAAGCTAATTAATTAGGTGCCGATTGCGTCGTCTCTGATCTGGGCCGACATTTATGTGCCGGGCGGCACCTAATCAATTAGCTTGTTTATTTTGGGTTTTTTCTTAAAGATGTGCTGGGTATGTTCCAACTACTGCTGCATTCTTCGCGGCAATGTATTGGTCCGTGGCCCGGAGGTTGGGGACCACTGCCGTATATTGATGTTTGCAACAGTCTGTACTCTTATCTAATCTAATTGGTCACTTTGATGCAGCACAGGCTACACTGAAAACGTGGTGCATGGCGGAAGAGCTACACACATGCGCACTGGGCAGAAAGAACAGAACTAAAACGTCGCAACCCGGAAACAATCTCTCTTTACAAACAGCTTTCAGTAGCGAAAGTATTGCTATATTACCATTATCCTAATTAGTATTACTTATTTGTGTTTTTATTTTTGATTTTTTTCGGGATCTACTGGGGAAAGTCTCAAAGAACGGCCGGTTGATCGCAATTGATGGTACGGCGACCACTACTTTACAAGAAATCTTGGTGTACTATGTTCCTCTGACTGAGAAACTAGGACGAGGGAGTACAGGTTATGTAATGGGTGTTAAGCTGCTTAGGACAGAGATGAGAAGTTTCTTTACTTTAAAGGTGATGAATCTTCAGAATTCTCAACCTGGAGCTCACTCATTGTGTTTGTTCAAAGCAAGGATGGATGGATTTATGGACATTAAGGGAATCAGAGTATATAGGTGTAATTCTGGAAATTGACACTGAGCTAAAAGACCAATCAGGATTTTGATGAATATTGGAGCAGGTTCAAGGATACCTATGGCCTAATATATTCCTGTTTCTTATACTTGAGTTTCTTGGCAATTGCAGCGGGTCGATGTAGGTAGTATCTTGGTGTTGTAGATTTTTGAGGGTTTTTAATCTTCACTTTCTAATTAATATGCTATTGAAACAGTATTTAGCAATTGAGGAAAAAGTGCTAGATTTAATAATATGTTTAATACTGGTGCGATCATCATTTATGCATGAACATCTTCAATTGATCAATTTTGAAGTAAATTTAATAAATTTGGGATTTTGGAGCTCTTGCAATGTGCATTTGATTTATTTAAAGTAATTAGTTTGGTTTGCTATTATATCTTGATGACACTGTATTTTTGGGGCTATTTTAGCTTCACTTATCCCAGGATCTCCAATAAATTAAGGGGGAGACCGTTTACCAGTGGTGAGGACAACAAAGGTTGGGAGGTGGAAGAGCACTTGCAGGACTGTCTTGAGTTGGTGGACTGGACAATATTCAGGGATTCGTCTTTGAAAATGAATGAATACACGGCAGTTATCCCTGATTTCATCAAGTCCTGTGTGGATAAGTGTGAACCTTCGAGACCATGCCTAACACCCAACCCAAAAACTATACGTGAACCAGAAGATTCGTAGAGTGCTGAGGGCTCTCTCTGTGGCATTCAAGACCAGTGATCCAGAATTGTACAGGAAGTCCAGAGACACGCTACAGCAGGCTATTTTAAGAACTCAAAAACTATTCTGATTGAGGTTAGAGATGAAATAGCATGCACGTCAGCTCTGGCAGGGTGTGCATGGCATTACTACTTACAAGGCGAAACCTAACATCATGAATGTCTGTGATGCTTCATTCCCAGGTGAACTCAACGCCTTCTATGCTACTTTGAAAGGGAGAATAAAGCTACATCTGTGCAAATCCCTGCAGCATCTGGTGACCTTGCGATCTCTGTCTTAGAGGCCGATGTCAGGACATCTTTCAAGAGGGTGAACCCTTACAAGCCGTCAGGCCCTGAAGAGGACCTGGTAGGGCATTGAAAACCTGTGCCAACCATTTCGCAAGAGTGTTCATGGACTGCTTCAATCTCTCACTGCTGCAGTCAGAGATTTCTAACTGCTTCAAAAGGATGACAATCGTACCAGTGCCCAAGAAGAGCTGAGTGTGTTGTCTCAATAACTGTCGCCCAGTTGCACTCACTTCTACTGAAATGAAGTGCTTTAAGAGGTTGAACATGGTCAGAAGCCACTCTTGCCTAAGCAAGGACTTGGACCTGCTGCAATTTGCCCACTGCCATAATAGGTCCACAGCAGATACAATTTCACTGGCTCCACCTGGGCTTGGATTATAGTAGTACTTACATCAGGCTATTGTTTATTAATCAATGCTCAGCGTTCTGGAAAATCATTCCCTCAGTTCTAATCAAGCTCCGAAACCTGGGCCTCTGTATCTTTTTCTGCACATGGTTCCCTAACTTCCTCACAGTTAGTGCAGATCAGAAATAACACCACCTTCTCGCTGACAATCAACACTGGCGCACCTCAGGGATGTGTGCATTGCCCACTGCTCTTCTCTCTCTACACCCACGACAGTGCGGCTAGGCACAGCTCAAATGCCATCTATAAATTTGCCTATGACACAGCTATTGTTGGCAGACTTTCAGGTGATGATGAGGAAGCGTACAGGAGTGAGAAAAATCAGCTGGTTGAGTGGTGTCACAACAACAACCTTGCACTCAACGTCAGTAAGACCAAGGATTGATTGTGGACTTCACAAAGGGGAAGTCAAGGGAACACATACTAGTCCTATTCGAGAGATCAGTGTTGGAGAGGGTGAGCAGTTTCACGTTCGTGGGTATCAACATCTTTGACGATTTATCCTGGGAACAACATACTGATGCAATTACAGAGAAGGCATGGCGGTGGTTATATTTCATAAGGGGTTGGAGGAGAATTGGTATATAAGCAAAGACTTGCAAATTTCTACAGGTGTAGCATGGAGAGCATTCTAACTGGTTGCATCACCATCTGGTATGTAGAGACCTCTGCACAGGATCAGAAAAAACTGCAGGAAGCTGTAAACTCAGCCAGTGCCATCACTGGAACTGGCCTCCCCAGCACTGAGGACACCTTCAAAAAGCGATGCCCCAGCAAGGCGGCATCCATCATTAAGGACCCCCATCACCCAGGGCACATCCTCTTCTCATTGCTGCCATCAAGAAGGAGGTACAAGAGCTTGAAAATGCACACTCAGTGTTTCAGGGGCAACTTGTTGCCCACTGCCATCAGATTTCCTAATGGGGCAATGTACCCATGAACACTATCAGTATTTTATTTCCTCTTTTTTCCCCATTTACATTTCTTATTGTAATTTATAGTAATTTTTATTGTAATGTACTACTACCACAAAGCAACAAATTTCATAACATATGCCAGTGATATTAAACGTGATTCTGACTACATAATCATTGTGGTAATCAAGTCCGAAACCTGTACTTGCAGCGAGAAATGCCATTGATGAAATATAGGTCTTGATGTTCAGGTTTGGTTAATGTGCTTAATGACTCACTCATGTGATCGTAAGATAAATGGCGCCTTTTAAAATCTTGAGGCACGTACCTACAGAAAGAATCAGGAGATTTCTTGAAGCAATGACACTGCAAAGTAGTAAGTTGTTTCTTCTTCTACCCTGCTGCTTAATAAAATAGGTTTCAGAATCCAAGGAAGGTGAGGTCACTGTCTTGGTTCCTTTCCCTTGCTGAGGGATGGAGTTTTTAATGGACCAAATGTGTAATGAAGTTAATTATAACTAAACTATAATTTGAAAGGAAGAAAATTCTTGTCTTGGGTATGCCATGCCCTTCTTAGACTATAGTGTGCACATTCTGATAACTCTACTGTTTAATTAGAATGCTTCAATTTAAAATATAGGGATTTCATGGATTGTATTCTCTGGCATTTGGAGAACTATAAGATTGATTATCTGATTGGGGCTTAGTAGAACTTTGAAAGGATATATTGTCTTTTTGTGGAAAGTCTATGACTTCAGGATGTAAAGTTAAAATGAGAGAACTCCTTCAGATGAAAAGTGAGGGTGAAAATTTTTCTCTAAGTGTGGCAAGTATGCGGAACTTTTTTTTGCCAGATAAGTGTTTGCTACTTATCAATTTATGATTTTAAATTTGAGTGCATAAGTGCAGTTAATATGGACTAAAAGATATGGAGCAAAGATGGATTCTCTGGACTGTTCTGTTTTTTGTCACCAAATATGACTGTATCTGTACTTGGTTCAAAAATGAAAAAGTGCTAATATCCTGTCCCAATATGCCTGCTTTACTTTTGAGGCATGAGGTGATGTGCCTGAGAACTTTGATATTTATCTGACCATGAAAATAAAAGTTGCTGATCATGTGCAGGGCCTTGGGATTGGGTGAGGGGTAGACGAATGGGCCTTTGTTCATTTGCAGGAACTGCTGTGTTCTTCCAATTCACGTTTGGATTGGATTGAAGAGAGAAGGATAGTAAATGCTTTGAAATAGATGAGTGTTTTGGTGTTCTTTTACAGGACCTCAGCTGAGCCAAAGTCCTGGAACTCCCTACTTATCATCAGTCTATTAAACACAGCAACTATAGTGGCTCAGGAAAGGAGTTCACCCCCAATTTTATCAAGAGTAGTCAGTATTGATGATTTTGTTAGCAGCTGCTGTGATCAATAATTAAAAATTTATGGCTGTGCTATTTGCATCATCCAGTGCAGATAGACAACAAATGAGAGCTGTAAGGACTGAGGTACAGGATTTTCCATTGTCCTTTAAGAAGCACACACACAATGCTGGAGGAACTCAGCAGGTCAGGCAGCATCTATGGAGAGGAATAAAGAGTTGACGTTTCAGGCAATGATTGTTTGTTATTCTGGATTTCCAGCATCTGCAGAATCTCTTGCGTTTTTCCTTTTAAGAAGTGTGGCGGTTTACCTTTCTGATGAGGTGTCTGTTGCAATGATTCATTTTCCCAATTTATTTGCCACTACATTACCTTGTTCCATGCCACCGGTCTTGCCAAGACTGAAATTGCAGGGCAGCGGGGGCCATGGGAGTTTGTGAAGCCTCCTCCATGTTTTGACAGTCAAAGTGAGCGTAGAAAGCACTGAGCTCATCTGGGATTGAAGCCATGTTGTCACCTATGTTATTTGATTTCACTTTGTTAGAGGTAATAGTATTCAAGTTCTGCTACAGCTGTTGAGCATCCTTCACTGATTCAAGTTTAGTCCAGATTGTCGCTTTGCTCAAAGATGACCTTCTAGAGATCATACCTGGAGTTCTTTTATCTTTCTTGGTCACCAGACCGGAATGCTTCTGATCTGGCCCTTAGCAGATTGCCAATCTCACTGTTCATCCAGGGCTTCCAGTTGGGGAAGACTGAATGATTTTGTGAGGACACACTTGCCTAGGACTTTTTGTAAAGTCTGTGACAACCGTGGTGTATTCATTCAGATCCACTGAGTTCTTGAACACGGTCCAGTGCACCAACTTGAAGCAATCCCATCTCTGCTGCTCTGCCTTCTGTGACCACCCCTTTGTTGTCCTTAACTCTGGAGCCCCGCTCTTTAGTCTCGGCCTGTATGCAGGTAGGAGGAGGGCAGCTAAGTGATCAGATTTCCCGAATTGCAGTTTGGGCCTGGAACAGCAGGCATTCCTTGTAATAGTATAGCAGTGGTCCAGTGTGTTGGGACCCCTCGTGCTACCGGTCATATGCTGATTGTAATTAGGCAGAGATCTCTTCAAACAAACCCCAGATTGTGATTTGATATGCATTGTGGACTGTTTCTTGTTTGGTGATGGTGGACTACAGTATCCCAGGTGTGTGATTACAGTCGGCCGATGGTGGTAAGCAAACTTCAAAGGAGAACTCGCTTGGTAAATAGAACAGTCAGCACGTGATCGCAAAGTGTTCCAGGTCAGGAGAACATGAGTATGACAAAACAGACATATCAGTATGACACTTAATGCTTTGACAAACTTCTATAGATGTGTGGTGGAGAGTATATTGACTGGTTGCATCACGGCCTGGTATGGAAACGCCAATGCCCTTGAACGGAAAATCCTACAAAAAGTAATCTACCACTGGTAAAGCTCTCCACTCCACTGAGTGCATCTACATGGAGCACTGTCACAGCATCCATCATCAGGGACCCCCACCACCCAGGTCATGCTCTCTTCTTGCTGCTGCCATCAGGAAGAAGGTACAGGAACCTCAGGACCCACACCACCAGGTTCAGGAACAGTTATTACCCCTTAATCATCTTGAACAAGAGGGGATAACCTTCTCAACTTCACTTGCCCATCACTGAACTGCTCCCACAACCTATGGACTCACTTTCAAAGACTTCATCTCATGTTCGCACTATCTATTGGTTACTCATTTGTTGTTTTAGTTTCTTTGTACTGTATTTGCACAGTTTGTCTTTTGCACATATGTTAGTTGTCTGCCCTGTTGGCTGCGGTCTTTCACTAATCCTATTATGGTCCCTGTAATTACTGAGTATGCCTGCAAGAAAGCAAATTTTAGGGTTGTATATGGTGACAAATATGTATTTGATATTAAATTTACTTTAAGCTCTGAACTTTATTATCAATAATCCGAGGAAGATGCTATTTTCCTTGCCTGCATTATAGTTGTGTAGTGCATGCAAATGCAGACTTTGGGTGTTGAGAGCTGGAAGCGTGTTGCGTTAGTAAGCATTAAAAATAACTTCACCCACACCAATCTGCTTCACATCAGGAGGCTGTAGACGTGGAAGGAATTCCAGTTTGCCATTTAGAAATGTGGGATGTGCTTTTTTTTAAGAAACCAAACTTCTTTGGCTGCGTTTCGATCTGAAATGTCGGCAGGTCCTTTCTGCTGACAGGTACCTGCTCAACCTGCTGAGTTCCTGCACCAGATGTTGTTCCCTTTGCTGATGTTGTGACGAAGTGTTGCCAGACTTCCTGTTTAAGGATCTCCATTCCTTTGCAAGGTTGGTTATGATCAGTCATGCAAATTTCACAGCAAGGGCTGCTTTGCACTAAGAAAATCACTCTGATTAGGATAGTGATGATTGTAATGGGTACCTTGGTGCTTTTGGAGTATTTAAGATTTTCCTTATTTACATGTGTCAAGCATAGCTAGCTCACTCTTTCCCAGAGATCAGTTTGTTTCCTTCAGTGTATTCACCAGGGTGCTGTACCTAGGAAAGATGGCCTAGAAATTGTTCCGCATTGACTTTTTGGTATTAGTACAGTGCAGTAACCACTTTAATGCTATCGATGTAAGTTTCTGATAAAGAGCAAGAAGTTGAAGTGCAGAATTGTGAAAATGTGGTTTCTATTTGAATGCCACGTTGAAATTGAATTGCTAGTTTCAAGTCCAGGGTTCTGTTTTGATGTGTTCCAAGTTTCAATACTTGTGGTATAACACAGTTGGAGCAATCTATCCAGACAGCTCTTAAAAGGACTGCTACTCTTTCTGCTACAGGGCAGCATGGGCAATGAAACTGTCTCTGAGAAATTATTAATACCGGTGTTCATGGAATGATGTGATGCCATTAGCTACCCGTGGTAGTTTCACAAACAGATCTTGTCAGTTCAGCAAGAGCTGATGTGCATGAGCAAAGTGTCACTTATCTGCAGAGGTGGGAATGGTAACTTGGCTCATACATATCATTCAAATCAACGTTCCTGTGCCAATGAAAGATGTTTTACAGGTGTCAGGGAATGATATTTTTGTTCAGGGAAAGTTTTGTAAGATGGATGAATCATAAAATGTGTTGGTATTTTTCACTAAAATTCATTCAGTAACATGTTTAGTGTTTCATTTTTATTCATCGCTGATCCTTTTAAATTGTGTGCCACTTGACATCACAGTTAATAGTTAAACATATTGTTGTGGGTTTGGATCTCATATAGACCTGGCTAAGTTAGATCAGTAAGTCTACTTTCTCAAGAATGTTGTTGGCCTTGATTCCTACAATAATCCAATTTACTCCAATTTGTTTAACTAAATTTCTATTTCACCAGTATAACCTGATGGAAAACAGATTGGTCTGGGTAAAGTCATATTGAATGTCCCTCTGACATGATTGTAAACACCATGTTAACAGCCAGCAGCGCAATGTGAGTCAAACCTTAAGCCCTGAAAGAGTGAACTACGAGAAGCAACAATTATTTTGTATGGAGAGTTGCATGATACTCCTAATTACAAATGGTGGCCTAGAAGATTGAGGTTCTCCCATACAGGTTACTTGTATTCCCCATGGTTGTGTGCTTAATATATCAGTAATATTGTAAATATCCTGTTTGATTAAGAATTCTTTGTTTACATAGTTCATTACGGGTATATGTAAAAGTATGTGAATAGCATACCTTATCATACCACCACGTCTTATGTGTGCGCCTCATTTAAAAAAAACTAAAGTAAGACACTCACCTCACAGCTCTGTGTTTATCTTTCAATTAGCTTTATGTATTAGAGTTATAGAACATAACAGTGGTGATGAGGGTAGTTTTAAATGTACCCGAGATTACTACCTACCTGTTAAAGCACCCATGAGATGTTTTTGGTGAAAAAGTTACAGTGAGGTGTTTGATTTTTATTTAAAAAGCGGAGTGAGACCTTTGAGTTTAGAAAAAGCAGAAAATGGATGAATTCAGAGATTCATAAATAGTCTTGGGTGAGAATCTTAAATTTAAAAACAGAAATGACTGGCTAGATCTGAAAGATTGATGCATTCGATTACAAAAAAACTGGCTAGTGTATATTGGACGAATTGAGCAATATTTTAAAACAAATGGCAGTTTTGCTGAGTGCATTGGGCGGAAAAGCATAGAGTTTGCTTAGAAATGTGACTGCTTCAATCAAACCAGTTGAAATTAGCTTGCCTGATATCATGAGAGTAATGAACGAACATTTAGAACCGAAACCATTGTTATTTGCAGAACAATTTGGGTTTCATAAGCAGAATCAAAGGGAAGGGGGGTCCATTTCAGCATACGTGGCTGAATTGAAGTTGTCTGAGCATTGTCAATTTGGTAACAGGCTTAATGATGCACCGAGAGATAGTTCAGTTTGTGGAATCTTTAAATAAATCATTGAAAAACAACATGCAGAAAATGCAACAAAGTCGGACACATACAAAGAGCATGTTGGGCAGAAGAAAATAAGAGATAAAGATAAAAGTCAAGTTGCAGTTTCAGAAAGAGCTGATGATCAAATGTGATAAGGATGAGAGTGACACTGTCGGGGAGGGTTAAGAATTATAAAGTGAAAACTAACAAGACTTGGCTTACACCATAAATGGAATTGGATACTGGCTCAGCTGTTTCAGTCATTCTTCAGAATGAGCTTGATCAATATTCAAAGATACTGCGAGAATCCAACTTGTAGTGAAGAAAAGATGACTTCTGTGGGAATGACATTCTTAATAGAAATACAACCACCACCAAGCCACACTGGGCTTGTGTGATTTAAAAACAGGAAGGCCAGCATTGTGGGGACATGATTGGCTGCGATAACCACAACTTATTGGAAATCCATCCACTATTTCAATGCTGTACCCCCTCTCCGCCCCCGCCCCCGCAGTAGAGTCAACTGGAAACAAATTAAGAAAGATACTGAAGATGTCTTGAGTATTCAATGATGGCTTTGAAAAGCACAAACATATCAAGAGTAAAATGGTGTTAAATGAAAATGCCACTCCCAAGTTTTACAAAACCCGGACAGTGCTGTATACCATCCACGATAACGTAGCGAGTGAGCTAGATTGCATGGAGACTGAAGGAATTCTTTCCACGGTTGAGTGGAACCTGTGTGCAAAGCCAGTAGTTTTTTAGCCAAGAAGGACAGGTCTTGTCAGGATCTGTGGTGATTTTTAAGGTCACCATCAACCCAGTACCGAAAGTAGATCAGTGACCTCTGCCCAGGATAGAGGATATCTTTGTAAACCTTTCTGGAGGAGAACACTTAAGCAAAGTGGACTTGGCTGAGGCCCACCTACAGATGGAAATAGAAGAAGATTTCCTACCATAAACACCCACAAAGAGCTTTCTTGCTATAATAGTCTTATTTTTGAAGCAGGACCTGTGCTCTGGCAGAACGCCATGGACCAGGTGCAGCAGAGCTGCCCGAGCACTCAGTGTTACCTGGATGACATCTTTGATACCAGTGAAGATGACGAGGAACACCTCCAAAATCTCAAGACAGTGTTTGATTCAAAGCTGGTGCCGCTGCCTGATGTGTTGTGGGAAACAGAAGATTGTAAGCAGCAAGCAGGCTGTATGCCCAGAGACCCGAGTTCCATGAGCTTGGAAAAGCGACACAACAGACTGTTAACCATAAATCAGCCAGTTGCTTTGTGTCTCCCCTCTCACTGTGAAACGGGGACACCTCTTTTTCCCTTATTAGGGAGAGAGCCAGCCTGTGGTATGTTGAATTACCGGGTGAACAAGTAGTCTTTGGGGTACTGCAAGTCTGTGTCTTTATTGATGCTTTGCTGCATGCTTGAGTGCTTGGTGGAGGATGCTGATGCTTTTCTTGCTGGTGGGGGGGGGTCATTGCTTTGTTGCTGCTTGTGCATGGGAGGGGGAGAGCTGGGGGGGCTTCGGGATTCTAACATTTAACTGTCATTCATTCTATGGGGCACTGCTCTGTTTTTGTGGATGGTTGTGAAGAAAAAGAATTTCAGGATGTATATTGTATGCATTCCTCTGACATTAAATATATCTATTGGAATGTACCTATTGAAAAAGATAGAAGATAATGGGCTCAGAGCACAATGCAAACAAGTGTGAATTCTTTAACCCAATCGTTACTTACTGTGGTTATGCTATCGATACACAGGTGTGCTGTGGTGGATGTTCCAAGGCTAAAGGACATGTCACAGTTGCTGTTCTTTTTAGGATTTGTCAATTATTATACCAGGTTCCTGCCAAACCTGGCTATTGTTATCTACTCCTCAAGCTCATTGCTACAGATCAGGAAGAAGCAGCAATGGGCAAGGCAGTGTGAGGTGGCTTTCCAAAAGGCAAAGGAAATGGTGATGTTAGGCACTGTACTCACACATAATGATCCACATCAACCAGTCAAGGTGGTTACCTGTGATGTCTCACCTTACATTACAGGTGTAGTCATGTCACATGTTATGAGTGATGGAAGTGAATGCCCCACAGCCTTTGCATCAAGTTCCCTTACTGTTGCAGAGAAAAATTATGCACAGATTGATGGAGAGGCCTTGAATCTGTTTTGGGGTTTAAAATGTTTGAACCAGTACCTGTATGGGAGAGAGTTTACCCTCATTACAGACCATCAACCACTGGAGTCCATTTTTAATCCACAGGAGTGTGTTAAACTCCCAGCAGCAGCAGGAATACGGAGATGGGCTCTACTGCTTGGAGGACACAATTACAAGATAGAATTCAAGAGGACAATTAATCATAGAAATATTGATGGATTATCGCTTTACCCTTGGAAAAGGAAGTACCTGAATAATTTACAACAGGACACTCCCCTTGACGTATTCTCTCTAAAGCAAATCAAATTGTGGCAGAGATGTTCCAAAGAGAAACAACAAACGACTCCACACTGTCTCAGGTCTACATGACAACTCAAAATGACTGGGATGTGCAGCAGAAACTCCAGATTCCCCATTTTTAGCAGTGCTGAGATGAACTTGCCCTTGACGGAGGTTGCTTTATGTAATGATTGAGAATTGCTGTCCATTCGAGCTGAGAGCTAAAATGTTGGAGGAGCTACGTGCCAATCAAAATGAAAGTGTTGGCTTGAAGCTTTGTTTGGTGGCCTGAAGTAGATAGCTGATTGACCAGCTTGCCATGCACTAGTTGGGATGCCAACACTTCCAGAAGAAAGGTATCCAGAGCTGTCAGAACCACTTCCTGCAGTCTGAATCTGAGTATATTGAGTTGTAGTTTATAGCTAAGCAGGGAGGAGTGTTGTGTATTTAATATCAGTAATATTTGAGTAATAATTGTAAAAATATTGTTTGATTAGCTTTTTTTTACATATTTCATCTTGGGTTGTATATAAAAGTACATGAATGGCATACGTCAGCACGCCACCACACCATTAGTGCATGCCTTGCTTAAAGTTTAAAAATAAAATGAAACTGAGGCATGTATCTTTAGGCTTGTTTTTCTTTCAAATAGTTTGTTTTGGAATTTCAAAACATAACACCCACCTGCCTCAGTTGGTCTGATCCAACCGATGCACAGGATTGCAGAGACAACAAGGCAGTGTTTCCATTTAAAAAAAAACCAAGTTAGTCACTGCGTACCCTTCCCGTGTCTGCGCGTTGTAGCACAGATGTATGGAAGGTAAGGGCATAGTGGACCTTTTGTTCTACCATTGGGAGGACAGCTAGTCTCTCGGTACAGGCAACACACTGTATCTAAACCTTTTAGCTTCACACTCCCACAGCTGACGATTCAATCACAGCCTCCTTCCAGACCACCCTCATGAAGGTAATTTCAATGAAATTGTTATTTTTACATATACCACAGCATTTTTGTATGTTGGTGTTTAATTACCTTTACATTCTCAAAAATATACTGTGTTCTTAAATGCCTCGTACCCAAGAGGAGTAGGGTGAGTTGCCTGAACAATCGTCACCCAGTTGCACTCACATCCTCTGCGTTGAAGTGCTTTGAAAGGTGGCCATGCCAGAATCAGCTCCTGTCTTAGCAAGGGCTTGGACCCACTGCAATTTGCATGTCGCTACAATAGTGGATGCAGTTGCACTAACTCTCCATTCAGCCTTGGATCACCTGGACAATAGCCATACATACGGTACGTCAGGCTGCTGTTGATTGATTACAGCTCAGCGTTCAAACTATCATACCCTCTGTACTAATCAACAAGTTCCAAAACCTGGGTCTCTGTACCTCCCTCTGCAACTGGGCTCTCAGGAGAACACATGTAGTGCAAATTGAAAATAACCTCTCATCATTGCTGACGATCAACACTGGCACACCTCAAGGATGCGTGGTTAGCCCATTGTTGTGGGTATAGAGAAAGTAGAGCAGTGAGGCTAGGCTCAGCTCAAATGCCATCTATGAATTTGCCAAGGCCCAGCTGCTGTTGGCAGAATTTCAGATGGTGATGAGGAGGCGTACGGGAGTGAGCTAGATCAGCTGGCTGAGTGGAACATCAGTAAGAGCAAGGGATTGGTTGTGGACTTCAGGAAGGGGGAATCAAGGGAACACACACCAGTCCTCGTTGAGGGATCAGTAGTGGGAGACGGATGATCAGTTTCCAGTTTCCTGGTGTCAACATCTCTGAAGATCTATCCTGAGCCCAACATATTGACGCAATTGCAAAGATGGCACTTCCAGAGCTATATTTCAATAGGTGTCTGAGGAGACTTGGTATACCACCAAAGCCTCTCGCAGATGTCTTCAGATGTACAGTGGAGAGCATTCTAATTGGTTGCACCACCATCAAGGACGGAGGGGCCACTGCACAGGATTGGAAAAAGCCGCAGAGAGTTCGAAACTCAGCCGGCTCCATCGTGGCCACTACTCTCTCCAGCATCGAAGACGTCTTCAAATGACGATGCCTCAAAAAGGTGGCATCCCTTGTGAAGGGCTGCCGGCATCCAGGACATGCCCTCTTCTCATTGCTACCATCAAGGAGGCGGTGCAGGAGCCTGATGACACACACTCACCCACTTTAGGGTTAGCTTCCTTCCCTCTGCCATCACATTTCTAAATGGGCAATAATCTCATGTACACTGCCTCACTTTAATTTTTTTGCATTTTAATTTAATTTATTGTAATCTATAGTTTATGTATTACAATGTACTGCTGCTGCAAAACAACATAGTTCATGACATACACCAGTGATATTCGTAATCAGGTTTATTATTTAACCTGACTCTAATTCTGACCATTAGATACAATTATACGAGTAATCTCCTTCGAATTCGTAAGGGAATGTAATATGAAAACTTAAAAGCAGTGGAACACTTCTCTGGCAATGCAGACTGAATGGTGCTGTAGACAGAACTTGGGAATGTATCATTGAGAGGCCTGGTCGTACTTGCTGTCCTTTCTAGTAATGGTGGGTTAGGAGCTGAGGGATCGGGGAATCTTGAATCTCCGTGGTCTGGCAAAATTCAAAGCTGAAGCGAATGAACTTTTAAACACTTGGAGAAATGCGTCTTTACAGCTAAATCCCATAACTTCTGACACAGTGGGTCATGTTTTGTTTCCTCCTCTGTATACATTTGATGGTCACCACACTACACAAAGGACGAGTTTGTGCTGAAGAGGATAGAGACACTATTCACTAGAATGTTGGCTGGCTTGAGGTATTTCCATTAGAAGGAGAGACCGGATAGGGTGGGCTTGTTTTCTCTGGCACTCTCTTAACCTTCCAGGGAACACAATACTAGTTTCCATCATCTCCCATTTTTACTAACCATCCTGGAGTCCTGGTAAATCAATAGGGCACTCTCTCCGAGATGAAGGTATCATTCCTGAGAACTTCTACCTTTACCCTGAGTCTGGTTTAACCATTGCTGCTGTATAACTTCCGTCACCTTTTGTATTCCAGAATGTTTTGAATATAACGACCAGCATTCCATTTTGATTATTTTTGTACCTTTCCATTACATTTTTATGATCTGTGACCATGCATTTCCACTGGTTCTAGATGAATGACCAAATGCAATGCATCTAGGATTTCCAACTGCACGTAACTCTATGGTAGAGAGTGAACAGTGAAGAGACTGAGGTTGAGAGGGGCCGAGTGATCTTCAGGATGGTGGATATTACAGGGAAATTCATTATAGACTTCACGGAATCTGTGAAAGCCAATACGACATGATGTCTTGAACTGTTGGGATGAACAGCGGCTTCTGATGGGTTCTAGATCATGGTCTCTTTGCTGTTGTGTGCATGTGGGGTGGGGGGAGGAGGAGAGGGGCTGATGCTATGGTTGAGGCAGTTGCTGGAAGGGGTGAGGTTTGATGCTTTGCTGTTGTTTGTGCATGAGAGGGAGGAGAGTGGCTTCAGGCTTTTCTGTCATTCATTCTTCATTTTTTTTCCTTCTGTTTCGTGGATGGCTGTGGAGAGTAAGAGTTTCAGGTTGTGTACTGTATACATTCTCTGACATTACATGTAACCACTGAGCCAGTGATGTTAAGGGGGGATTTGAGTGTTTTGGTGAATGAAAGCAGAGTTGATGAGTGAGTGCAAGAAACGATTGGGAAGGCAAATGGTGCATTGATCTTTTCCAAGGAGAGTTGGAGTACAAGAATAAGGAATACTTGCTGCTATTTTGCAGAACCTCGGTGGAAGTATTCTTTCCTAGACTATGTTAAGGGTGGCTGCCAGGTGAACTTTACTTTTGGCATTGATTTCGCCAGCTCCAATGGTGACCCCTTGCTCTCCTCATTCTCTACATTATACAAGTCCTAATGGATATAGTGAATATCTGAGAGCAATCTGGTCTCTTGGAATGATTGTTCAAGACTATGACACTAACAAGATGTTCCCAGTATTAGGATTTGGTGCACAGGTACCCCCTGACTGGCAGGTATCACATGAATTTTCAGTTAATTTTAGCCCTGAGAACCCAGACTGTGCAGGAGTACAAGGATTTGTGGATGCTGACCACAGTTGTCTTCCTCATGTCAGACTATATGGGCCAACAAACTTTTCCCCCATTATAAACCATGTGGCAAGATTGGCAGCAGTACAGCAGCCAACTGCATTGCAATACTACATGTTGCTGATCATTACAGATGGAGCTGTAACAGATTTAGATGAAACAAGACATACCATAGTAAGTGCTTCTAAGCTGCCACTGTTGGTGTTGGTGGAGCAGATTTTTGTGCCATGGGGTTCTGAGAACACCCACTGGAGAACCAGCTATCAGAGATATTGTCCAATTTGTACCATTTAGGAGATTCCAGAATACTGCCAAGGAAGCTCTTGCACAAAGTGACGTGCCTCGACAAGTGAGGTGTTACTTTAACATGCACGAACTCCCTCCTCCAAATGATCAAAAGCCGGCAACTGAACCAAAGCTGGAAAGTGACTTGAAACTTGAAGACTAGCTGGATTTCTAGCTGATGGGGAAAGCCAAAGTTAACAAGCTGTTCTTCTGTACAGCAAAGAATTATTTTTCCATTTTTTTTTCCGAAGTTGTTCTGTTAATTTGGTCTGATAACACAAGTCATAGGTGTGTGTCTTTCTGTGCACAAGATCTGTGATGAGGGCTGAATTAACCAGTGGTGTTGCTCTATGCATTGCACGGAATTGTATAGGCTATTTGGCCTCTTTTAGTCTGAACATTCCTCAATTGGTATTTCCACTTACGACAGCAGAAGTAGTGGATATTATATGAAGTTAGAAGTTTTGGCTGATTGGGTTTTACGCAATAATACTTTGAATATTTTCAAAACTGTAAAAATGCCAACTATAGGAATGACACTTGGACTGTTAGTTTTGATCAGCAATATAAGCAAGTTAATGTTCTTACTGGTTCATTTATGTGAGTAACATCCCTGATTTTAAACTAATAATTATGTCAGCCACCTTATTTCTAGTAGGCTGTAGTGAGTTCCTTTGACATTGGTATAACAATAGACAACATTGGTATAATTTAAAAAGAGGGAAATTCAGAATAACTTTCCATGCTGCTCTAACAATTTGATCTATAGTACAAATTACACAAGCTGACGACACCAGTGGCCTGCTGGTGCAGTCAACTTGTCACTGGAACAGCTTCCTGCAGTTGTGACCACAAACAGGCAGTTCATCATGAAAAAGAAAAGGGAAGGAGAAAGAAAAAAAACATTTTTCTCTGTAAAGCTTGCTTTCCATTACGCGGTGGATTTCTGTTGATTTGCTCATCTGAACATGGTTTTCCAGTACCAAATATTTTGTATTTTTAAAAAAAAAAGTTTCATTTTATATCAAATTTTGAACCAAATGTTCAGATTGAATTATACAACAAGAATTTGGTTTTTCAATTTTGTAGATGAAATTTTGCCAATATTGTGCACTTGGATTCTGTAATTTTTCACTAACATTCAGTACAAATATCTGTATGTAACAATGAAATGCAAATGTGTGATTTTAGTGTTGTGCATTATACAGAATGAGAAAACATCAAAAACTAGGCCAATATCATCTAGGATTATATCAAGAAAAGAAAATTGTTCACGAGAATCTGTAAACAATGCAAACTGTTATAAGTTCTGCAATAAATGAAGCTTAAAAGGCTTTTTAAAAAAGATCTGTGAAATTCTCTGCCCAATGAAGCAGTGGAGGCTACCTCAGTAAATATATTTAAGACAAAGTTGGATAGATTATTGTATAGTAGGGGAATTAAAGATTATGGGGAAAAGGCAGGTGGGTGGAGATGAGTTCATGGCCAGATCAGCCATGATCTTATTGAATGGCAGAACAAGCTCAACAGGCCGAATGGTCTACTCCTGCTCCTATTTCTGATGTTCAGGGTCTGTATTTGATGGACTTTAGAAGGATGGGGGGGATCTCATTGAAACCTTTTGAATGTTGAAAGGCCTAGACAGAGTAGATGTGGATAGGATGTCTCCTATGGTGGGGGAGTGTAGGACAAGAGGATGAAGAAATTTCTTTAGCCAGAGGGTAGTGAATTTGTGGAATATGTTTCCACAGGCAGCTGTGGAGGCCAGGTTGTTGGGTGTATTTAAGGCAGAGCTTGATAGGCTCTTGATTGGTTCAGGGGGAAGGTTGGGGAGTGGGGAAGGATCAGCCATGATTGAATGGTGGAGCAAACTCAATGGGCCAAAATGGCCTAATTGTGGTCCTATGTCATATGGTGTTGGAAAGAGATGTGTGGGTCAAGTTTATTTTACATACTGTGGGTGCTGGGAGTGCTCTGTGGTGCAGGCAGCTGTGATCTAAGTGTTCAATCCACAACAGAGGGGTTTGTTTGACACTGGTAACTTGTGTATAATTACTAAAATGAAAAGCTACAGTTTTTAAGTGGAAGTAGTCCCTGCCGCAAGTGAAGGGTGGAGGGCAGTCGGTTGTTGAATCAGGAGATTTACTGGTCAGACCTGTCAAAATATCTGCACTGTGACTGGGAGCGTAAAAGGAGCATGTCCATTCAGACAGCCCTTTATCAAACCAGTTATTCCAATAGGATTCGTGCAATATCTATTGTATTATAGGGGGTGAAAGAGAAGCTTGGACATTGTTCAGGAGCAGAAACATCACACAAGCAGCAACCAGGTGAGTAGTTCTGTGTGTTGTTGATCTGCATGCAGGCTGAAACTAGGTTTAGTGCAGTTGCTGCGCTGCTCTATATTCAGTAACGACCTCTGGTGCTCTCTGTGTGGGGTTTGCATGTTCTCCCTATGACCTAGGTGTTCCAATATCCCAAAGGGTTAGAGAAATAGAAATACAGAAAACCTATAGCACAATACAGGCCCTTCGGCCAACAAAACTGTGCCGAACATGTCCTTACCTTAGAAACTACCAAGGGTTACCCATGGCCCTCTATTTTTCTAAGCTCCATGTACCTGTCTAGGAGTCTCTTAAAAGACCCTATCATATCCACCTACACCACCGTCACCAGCAGCCCATTCCACGCACTCACCACTGTTTTTTAAAAAAAAACTTACCGCTGACATTTCCTCTGTACCTACCTCCAAGCACCTTAAAACTGTGCCCCCTCGTGTCAGCCATTTCAGCCCTGGGAAAAAGCCTCTGACGATCCACACGATCAATGCCTATCATCATCTTATACACCTCTATCAGGTCATCTCTCATCCTTTGTTGCTCCAAGGAGAAAAGGCCAAGTTCACTCAATCTATTCTCATAAGGCATGCTCCCCAATCCAGGCAACATCCTTGTAAATCTCCTCTACACCCTTTCTATGGTTTCCACATCCTTCCTGTAGTGAGGCGACCAGAACTGAGCACAGTCCTCCAAGTGGGGTCTGACCAGGGTCCTATATAGCTGCAACATTACCTCTCGGCTGCTAAACTCAATCCCACAATTGATGAAGGCCAATGCACCATATGCTTTCTTAACCACAGATCCTACATGGCTGCTTTGAGTGTCCTATGGAATCGGACCCCAAGATCCCTCTGATCTGCCACAATACTATATTCTGCCATCATGTTTGACCTACCAAAATGAACCACCTCACACTTACTTGGGTTGAACTCCATCTGCCACTTCTCAGCCCAGTTTTGCATCCTATCAGAGTCCTGCTGTAACCTCTGACAGCCCTCCACACTATCCACAACACCCCCAACCTTTGTGTCATCAGCAAATTTACTAAGCCATCTGTCCGCTTCCTCATCCAGGTCATTTATAAAAATCGCAAAGAGTAGGGGTCCCAGAACAGATCCCTGAGTTACTGACCTCCATGCAGAATATGACCCGTTTACAAACACTGGGCAAACCCGTTCTGGATCCACAAAACAATGTCCCCTTGGATCCCTTGCCTCCTTACTTTCTCAATAAGCCTTGCATGGGCTACCTTATCAAATGCCTTGCTGAAATCCATATACACTACATCTACTGCTCTACCTTCATCAATGTGTTCAGTCACATCCTCAAAAAATTCAATCAGGCTCATAAGGCACGACCTGCCTGAGCATGTCCCTTCTCTATCATCTGCCTATCCTCCCTCTGCACTCTCTCCAAGCATTCTCTGTTTGTGAGCCAGCTGCCTCTTCCTCCAGTTTGGTTCCCACCCCTCAGCAATCCTATTTTTAACTCTCCCCAATAGCCTTAGCAAACCTCCCTGCCAGGATATTGGTTCCCCTGGGATTCAAGTGCAACCCGTACTTTTTGTACAGGTCACTCCTGCCCCAAAAAAAGTCCTAATGATCCAGAAATCTGAATCCCTGCCCCTTGCTCCAATCCCTCTGCCATGCGTTTATCCTCCATCTCACTCTATTCCTATACTCACTGTCAGGTTATTCACCAATATAAATTAGCCCTGGGGGAGGGGAGAGAATCCGGATTGGTAGTTGCAACAGTGTGTACTATCTGCAAGATGCATTGCCACAACACACCAAAATTCCTAAGGCAGCACCTTCCAGACCCACGACCATTACCATCTAGAAGGACGAGGACAGCAGATACCAGGGAACACCAGCACTTGGAAATCACCCTCTAAGTCACTCACCATTCTGACTTGGAAACGTATCTCCATTCCTTCATTGTCACTGGGTCAAAATCATTGAATTCCCTCCTTAACAGCACAGTGGGTATATCTACACCACAAGGACTGCAGTGGTTCAAGAAGGTAGCTCACCAGCTCCTGAAGGGCAACGAGGGATGGGCAATAAATGCTGGTTTAGCTGGCGACGCCCACATTCCATAAATTAATAAATTTTAAAAAAGAATTTACAGTAATACAGAGAAATATGTTGGGGGTGGGGTGGGGGATGAGATTTCTCTGGACACTGACATAGACCTGATGAGGTGAATTGAGTCTTTCCAAGGATTTGGACTTGTGCACCATCACAAGTTCAGCATATCCACAAACACTTCACAGATAATTAGTTCTGAAATTTAATGATTGCTGTAAGAAACAAGTCATCAATTTCTGCACAATCGTGATTGTTTCAGTGATTTTTGTTGAGGAATAAACATTGGGCAGCACACCAGGGAGAACGGCCTTGACCTTCGAAATGAAGCCGTGGAATCAGTTATATTCGTATACTGTAGGAAACTGAAGGGAGTTTTAACGCCTTGGTGTTGGGAAGAATGGAAAAGAAACAGCTTGCACATTAAAGGAGCTAGGTAACGGGAGGTTGAAGATCCTACTTGTACAAATCAAGTCAGGTTGAGTTCATTGCCACATATGTACTTCGGTGTAATGAAAACCTTGCTTCTAGCAGTGTTATAGCTGTATAGCATTGGAGTCACAACATACAGGCGAAAAACAGAAATTACACAAGAACTCTACCAAAAAAAGCATAATTAGAACCAAAGAAATAAAGTTAATGGCACAATAACCTCTTTTTTTGATTTTTAAAAAAAAATTTAGAAGTCTGTCTTTGGATAAATGTGGAACTCCCAATCCCATTGTCTTCAATTGTAAAGGAAGCCCTCTATAACTGCATCAAGTGGAGATGAAGTTTAATGTATGTTTGTCTATTGGTTAGAGACCAGACATTATTTACCATGTACACCACAAAGTCTGCAGATGCTGGAAATCCAAAGCAACACACAGAATGCTGCAGGTCAGGCAGCATCTATGGAATTGAAGAAACAGTCGATGCTTTGGGCCGAGACTCCTCTTCAGGACTGAGCTATTTACCAAGCAAGTAGATGTGGACAGGATGAAAATGGGAATAATCCTTCGATTGTTTCTGTGGTGCCCTTGCCTCACACAGGGAGAGTTGTTACATTGTCAGCAGTTAAACATCAGACCATTCCAGACAGTACTGGTAGTGGAATATTGGTTTCATTTTAAATGGATAAAACCTACTTTATCTTTTGCTGTAATGCATGGCAATCCTTTTTGCTCTAAAGAAATACACCTGAATTTATTTGGAATTGCTGCATTTGAGAAATCCTACATAACTGTCGAGTGTAGCCACACCTACTATTTGGAAATAGGGTTCCACAGATGAGTGATGACCTCATCTGTTATTGGTGACTGGTTGAATGTTGGGCAAGACCCCATGAGAATGTGAGCTGTTCTTCAGAAGATGCATTGGGTGTTTTCCACATATAGCTGGGTAAGGAAATGCTGTAAGTTTGTCTCATGGGACAGATGGTGAGAGAGAGGTTTTTTGGTGCCAGATGGAAGGCCAGTGACTGAAAGTTGGAGACACATCTTCATTTGCTCCATGCTGTGCTTCTAAAATCCCAAGGTGGGCCTGTAAATCAGCCAATGGGCAAGCCTGTTTACTTAAGACAGGTCGGTATTGGTCTAACTAGTAGCTTTGAATGTGCCTGCAGGTGGATGCTTATTTAAAGTTATCATTTTATGCTCCAGGGTTCATGTCCATTAAGACATGGGGGCAGAATAAGCCCTTTGGCCTGTCGAATCATGGCAGAGGTATGATCCTTCTGAATCCCATTCTCCTGCCTTCTCCTTATAACCTTTGATGCTGTTACAAAACAAGAACCTATGAAGCTAATGATTTGGCCTCCACAGCCATCTGTAGCAGTGAATTTCACAAATTCACTACCCTCTGGCTAAAGAAATTCTTCCTCATCTCTGTTCAAAAGGGACATCAACTTGTGTACAGCTAAAACTTCATTGCCTCACCGTTTTAACTTGTCAGGAAGTTTTGGACGATACTGGGCCAAGATGATGTGTTTCAAAGCTTTACTCTTGCATGCATTTTGAGTCTGTGGCAGCTATAGAGTGGTGTGGAGCAGCTGGAAAGCACCAACTTTGCTAGAATTTTTCTGCTGTATTTTATAAAGTGAAGAAACGCATGATGTTTGGCTGCATTTATGGAAAATCATTATATCGTGTATCAATGACACAAACTATCACTTGCTAAAAATCACCCAATAAGAATATGACAACGGTGATGGAGGATTTCTTGTGATCAGACCATGTATACACTATCTATATTTTTCTCAGCAAGGCTTGGAGAAGAACTATTTGTATTGTGTATTGAAATGGGATGTCCATTTTGTGTTTTCATGCAGTGATTTGGAAATGTGATGTAAGACTCAACTTTGTGATAATGTTTGGTGCAAAGATCATGATGAACTTGGTTTTTTTAAAAAAGTTTCTCAGGGAAAGATAGGATCAGTGCTCATGCAACTGAGTTTTGAGATGTGGGGGGGCAAAGAAATGGCTTTGCTTTCCTCAAACTCATTTGGAGGAAACTAACTTGTGCAGTGTGCTACATTGACAGAGAACTGGGAATTGTCTGCTGTGTTTTCAGATGAGGCTTCCAAGTAGATACTCTGCTGGCAGGTGATCCAAAATTGGATGGCCAAGAGTAAATCCTTGAGCACAAAAGAGGCAATGGTACTGCTGTGGTAAGCAAGCTGTTGGTGGTGATCTTTGTCTACCACTGGTTGTACTCAGATGTCAACAATTTTGGGCCCCGTATCTCAGAAAGGATGTATTGTCATTGGAGAGAGTCCAGAGGAGGTTCATGAGCATGATCCTGGGAATGAAGTGGATTAACATATGAGGAGCGTTTGGCAGCTTTGGGCCTGTACTCACTGGAATTTAGAAGAATGCACGGGGATCTCATTGAAACCTACCGATTGTTGAAAGGACTGGATAAGGTGGATGTGGAGAGGATGTTTCCTCTGGTGGGGGTTTCCAGAACTAGAGGGCACAGCCTCAAAATTGAGGGGGCGACCTTTTAGTACAGAAGTAAGGAAGAATATTTTTTAGCCAGAGTCCAAGTCCGCGGGTATATTTAATATAAAGTGGAAGTTGATAGATTCCTGATTGGTTGGGGCATTAAGGAATATGAGATGGCAGTTGTATGGGGTTGAATGGGATCTGGGATCAACCATGATGAAATAGCAAATTTGATGGGTGGAATGGCCAAATTCTGCTCCTATGTCTTGTGGTCTTATGGATAGAGAAGAATGGGATCCAGGATAGTGCAGTCCCATGTAGATGAACACTGGTTAATTGTGGCAGAGTTTGCAGATAGATCAAGAAGGATTAGGAGTGTTTGTTATAGATTCAGAATTATAGAACAAAAGTAGGCCCTTTAACCCATGACATCCACACCAATCGTTTTGACCATATGCACTAATCATATTTGCCTGTATAATTCTATATCTCTCTGAAGTTGTAGGTCAAGTTCCAAGATGTAATCAGGTAAAAGATTATTAGTGAGCTGGGTGGAATCCTGTGGAAGGAGTCTAAACAAGGAGTGCACAGGAAGATTGAACTTAAAAGTTATAACGTTTGGAAAGGGAGTTAAGTGTATAACTTGAAAGCAAGAAGATGTTGCTTAACTCTGTTTAGGTCAGTGAGTCAGGAGAGAATGGAATGATGAAGATTGGTGCCTTCCAGATGTACAAACTGCGACAGTATTCCCGAGTCTCCACTCGGGATTTGCATGACTGACAGTAGTGAAATCCAAGCTACTGACACAATGAAGGAAGTCATCAACATCGCCAAAGATGGAGGACCTTCACTGCTGCTCTAAATGCTAGCGGTGTAATGGGAAACAGAGCAGAGAGAGGTACAAGTGAATGATATCAAGATTGGATTTGAGGCTAGATAGCTTTAGGAAATGAGAAAGACTAAGGGGGAAATTGAGCATTCTTCCATTTTGAAGTCCTGTTTAGAAAAAAGGACAACACAACCATGAAGGAGACAGAATTCGTAATGAGAAGTAGTTGTACATATGACAGATCATTATAAGATAACCTCTCTTTATTATATCTGGTAACACGGAGAGGTTCTGCAGGATCTTTCCTCAGTACTGAAAACAATTAAGTTTTGTATGGATTAGAATTTGCATACTTTGATAGACACAATAACAAAAAAAAACGTTATCAGCAACAATGCAATTCCACATTCCTTCACCTTGTGGTTGCTCATGCTGTGCTGGAGTTCATGAAACAGATGTGTGGTAGAGTCACAGTCACAGTGCACAGAAACGGGTCCTTCAGCCCAGCAGATTGATGCTGACCAGGAGTCCCATCCAAGCTGATCCTTCTAAACCAGTGGCTCCCAAAATGGGCAATATTGCTGCCTCCCCCCCCCCCCGGGGGAGGGTGGTGGGAGTTTCTAAGGGGGTATAACAATAAAGAGGGGTGGTGAGTTGCAAGATGTGACAGCCTAAGGATTACAGGCTTCATTTAAGAAATGAATAGCTTATTATAAACATTTGATCTTCAGTGACTCAATTAATTAAAATGATCATGTAATTACCTTGTCTCTTGCTAGCCCACCATTCCCTTAGATTTTGCTTGAAGTGTGTTATTGTTGTTGAAAACAAGGTGACACTTACCATAAATCTGGACTGAAGCATTCATATTATTTCCACGCCTGGCCCGCACATTATTGGTACAGTAGTACAGCGTTAGCTAGTACAATTTCCATGCTCTAATTATGCAGTGAGGCAATTCCTGTGAATTAGGGTATGGCATCAATGGAGTAAAGTTCAGAATCTGCTCTTTTGAATGATCTTAACGACATTTCTCTGGCCCATGGCCCAACCGAGATTATCACTGCCCCACGTTATGTACCTTCAGGCAGAGAGTCAGGTTTTGCATGAGCTGAGATAACGTCATAACTTTCACCTTTATTGATTGCAGTGCTTGAATTTGGACTTGATCAATAGGCGATTGACTGTAGTCATTAATCCATAATGAAAATGGCAGAACCAGATCTAACAAAACAGAAGTGTAGACAGTATAGTGTGGAGTATCTGATATATGAATTTATACCAGCACCAACCAACCAACAGCACCCACTGTGTCTGTTGTGTGAAAAAGTTTTTTCAAGTGAGGCAATGAAACCATTCAAGCTCCTTGAACATTTGAAAAGAATGCACTCTGATAAAGCAACCAAGAACTTGGCTTATTTTCAGTCACTTCATGAAAACTTTTAGAAACAAAAAAAAAAATTTCAAAACATGTTTGTCGGCACTTCACAATAAAACTGTGATGGTTTGCTTGCTTCATACTACTCATTGCTAAATCTGGAAAGCCCCATTCATTTGGAGAAGTACCTGATTTTGCCAGCAGTAAGGGAAGCTCTGCGTACAGTTTTACATATGTCACCAGACCAAATAATTTAAGCTCAGTAACAACTCTGTTCAAAGATGAATAGATGAAATGTCTGAGAATGTGGAAGAGACATTGTGCAAAATACTTAGGACAACAGAATTTGCTCTGCTGTTGGATGATGCAACTTTGCCAAGCAACAAATTTTTGCTTTTTGATTGTGTTCACTTCACTAGAGATTAAATCATGGTTCAAGAATTATTTGCAAGGGGACTAGAAACAGATACAAAGTGGGGGGGGGTCAATATATTGGGTTGTTGAGAAATTTTTGAAAGAAAAGGATATTCCGCTCACCATCATTCTTGTCTGAGCAACTGATGGGGCACAATCAACGAGAGGAAGACACCATGGGGTTATTACTTTCTTGAAAAAAGCTCTAACATGTTTACAATTCACAGACAACATCTTGTCACAAAAAAATTAATGGGATTCACAAATCATTAAATACTGTAAATAAGCTGAAGCCTTGTGCTCTCAATTCTTAATTATTTCGAGAACTTAGTATTGAGAATGCTGAACAGTTCGAGCACTTGCTGTTGCCACTGAAGTCAGATGGCTCTCAAAACAAAACTGCCTGAGACTCTCTTATGTGCTTTTTGAAACTGATTAAATTCTTTGAAGACTCGAAAGCTTCATTCAAATATCAACTCAAGAATATTAGGCATGACATTGCTTATTTGTCAGAATTATTCACAAAGTTTAAAGAAATCCATCTTCAATTGCAAGGAAAGGATGTGAATCTTATCAAAGTCATATCAGTTGTCTCCACATTTCTGTCCGTTAACCCTATTTAAGTGTAACACTGGCCATCGCGGCCTTTTTTAATTTCCAAGTCTCTCTGAGTTGGAAGAGGAAAAAAAATCAGGTGATGATCTTCAGGTATACTGTGCCCACCTGGGTGAGCTGCATAAAGATGTATCAGAGAGAGATACGTGATCTTCTCTCAATCCGAATTCCAGACTGAGTAATATATCCATTCTGAACAGTTGTAATGAGGAATTAACAGGAAGGGTGGAGGAACAGCTGATCTTGTTACAAAATGACTTTCAGCTGAAGCCGAGATTCAAAAAATCCTATCAAGACTTGCGATTGATTGCAGAAAGAAATCTCTGAATGCTATCCTGCACTGTGGAAGAAGGTCAAGGTGTTCTCTATTGCCTTTCCAGCATCATATTTAGTGGCGTGCAGCTTCAGTGTAGTCACCCAACTTCTTTCAAAGCAACAAAAGCAGACTGCAAATTCCTGAACGTGGGGATCTGAGACGCCTGAGTGACTTTCAGCCTGATGTTGAGAAGCTGATATCACTGCACCAAGCCCATCCATATTGCTGAAAGGTAAAAAGCAATGAAGGAGTGAATAGTTGGACTACTAATATATGCTCTAAAATAGTTGATGAAAATTGCCTTTACTGTAATTAAATAAATTTTATTTGTAACTTTAAGTAGATTTGAATAATTTTTGTCACTGCTTTGAATTTGAAGTTCCTACTTTCTTTCACCGTGCATTTTAAATCAAAATTTGTTAAGTTTTAAGGTAATGGCCAGAAAGGAAGCGGGGTGTACTGAGGATGTGGTCTGGGGGTTAAAGGGGCAGTAACCCAAAAATGGTTTGGGAACCACTGATTTAAGCCTTTCCTATCCATGTACCCATGTAAGAGCCTTTTAAAAAGTTGTTAATGTACCTGCCTCAACTGCTTCCTCTGCCAGGTCATTCCATAGATGGACCACTCTCTGGAAAATGTTGCCCTTCATGTTCTTGTTAAATCTCTCCACTTTCACCTTAAACTTGTGTGCTTTAGTTCTTGACTCCCCAACCCTGGGGAAAAGACCATGTGTATCCACCCTATCTATGTCCCTCATGATGTTGTAGACCTCTATAACATCACTTTTCATTCTACTGTACTTCAAGGAATAAAGTTTACGCTTATCCAACCTTTCTCAATAACCCGGTCCTTTGAGACCAGGCAACTCATTTGTACTCTTTCAGACCTAAAGGCAACCTTCCTGTAGCAGAGTGACCAAAACTGAACACACTATTCCAAATGTGGGCTTGCCAATGTCTTGTATATGTTTCTGCGCCGGACCCATCTCACTCCTTCACAACTCCAGGTTGTTCATCTGGAGAAAGGTTGCAACAGGAGATCAGTCTTGTTCATCTCCGAAGTGTATATGTGGTCCAGTAGGGGGAGTCACAGACTGAGGGAGAAATGCTGATCTTTACCAACTGTACTGTAGCGAAGGCTGTTTCTGTTTCAGGCATTGCAATTGATATTCAGAACATCAGTAACATGAAAGAACATATTATAAACTTGTGTTCCTGCTACATGGTGCAACATTAATTTTCCTCTTTCTTTTCCACAATGTCACTTTTTTTATATCTTTATTTTCAATGATGAAGGAATGCCCTTTACTCTGTAGAACATATCTCTGAACATTGGCACGTCTATAATCCTTGAGACCAGGATTTTTTAACCCTGTCGGGGATAGATTGCAATGCAGTGATGCAGGTTTCATTTTAGAGTGGGATAGTGTACAGAAGAATTCATTGATGGTTAAAATTCTGAAGTTCCAAATTTACAAATAACAAAAATCTTGGAGGTAAAATGAACTTCGAGGAGATTAATAATAGATGTGCAGGGGGGGGGGAGGGGGGAGGGGGGAGGGAAGAAGAGGAGAGAGAGAGAGAGAGATGTATGTATGTATGTATGTATGTATGTATGTATGAATGGACAGATAAAATTTAAAGCCAGGAACTGTAAACTGTTACATTTTGGTAGGACTGAGAAGAGGTGATTTAGATTAGAGAGCACAATTCTAAAAGGGGTAGAATAGCACAGAAATAAAATGCACAGCTTTTGAAAGTGGATGGGTTGGTTGAGAAAGTCATTATAAAAGCAGCAGTTCTTCCAGCAGTTTTTTTTTTTGCAGAGATTCCATCATCTGCAGTAATTTTGTTTTTTTTTATAAAAAGCATATGGGCTCCTGGGCTTTGTCAATTTAGACATAGAATAGTACAGCACAGTACAGGCCCTTCGGCCCACAATGTTGTGCCGACCCTCAAAGCCTGCCTCCCATATAACCCCCCCACCTTAAATTCCATATACCTGTCTAGTAATCTCTTAAACTTCACTAGTGTATCTGCCTCCACCACTGACTCAGGCAGTGCATTCTGAGTAAAAAACCTTCCTCTAATATCCCCCTTGAACTTCCCATCCCTTACCTTAAAGCCATGTCCTCTTGTTTTGAGCAGTGGTGCCCTGGGGAAGAGGCACTGGCTATCCACTCTATCTATTCCTCTTATTATTTTGTACACCTCTATCATGTCTCCTCTCATCCTCCTTCTCTCCAAAGAGTAAAGCCCTAACTCCCTTAATCTCTGATCATAATCCATACTCTCTAAACCACGCAGCATCCTGGTAAATCTCCTCTGTACCCTTTCCAATGCTTCCACATCCTTCCTATAGTGAGGTGACCAGAACTGGACACAGTACGCCAAGTGTGGCCTAACCAGAGTTTTATAGAGCTGCATCATTACATCGCGACTCTTAAACTCTATCCCTCGACTTCTGAAAGCTAACACCCCATAAGCTTTCTTAACTACCCTATCCACCTGTGAGGCAACTTTCAGGGATCTGTGGACATGTACCCCGAGATCCCTCTGCTCCTCCACACTGCCATTTACTTTGTACTCTGCCTTGGAGTTTGTCCTTCCAAAGTGTACCACCTCACACTTCTCCGGGTTGAACTCCATCTGCCACTTCTCAGCCCACTTCTGCATCCTATCAATGTCTCTCTGCAATCTTCGACAATCCTCTACACTATCTACAACACCACCAACCTTTGTGTCGTCTGCAAACTTGCCAACCGACCCTTCTACCCCACATCCAGGTCGTTAATAAAAATCACGAAAAGTAGAGGTCCCAGAACAGATTTATTCAGATTTTGATCTGAGTCTATTTACAAATCCCAGATTCAGATTCATATACTTACCACATGTTCATCGAAACATACAGTGAAATGCGACCTTTGCATTAACAACTAACACAAGCTACAGATGAGCTGGGGGCAGCCCGCAAGTACCGGCACACAGTCTTCTGGCAACTTAGCATGCCTACCATGTTCGCAGAACATCAACAAAATAAGCCCCTTACCCTGCACTGGTGTGCGCACGCACAGTGTCTAACCACCCCCCCCCGCCGCCCCCCCCAGGACAGGACATATCCGGCCTCTAGCTTCCAGTGGCCTTGCAGGCATTGGGCCTTCGACTTTCCCCACTGGATTTGCTGATTCTGTGAGTTCCCTGTCTGGAGCTGCTTCAGAAACAATGAGATTGCTCCCCAATCATGTTGGCATAAAAAGACATTTCGAGTGTTTCACTGGGGTAATAGAAGTGAATTCCTGACGCAAACAACAAAAGTAAATGTTTTCCAGTCTCACCAGTTGGAGAAGTAGTTGTACAGCAAGAAGAGCAGCTTCCTGTCATCCATAGCAACCTATGTCTAATTCTGACCTGGCGTGCTGTCCGCCTGCACCTTGCACGTTCTCCCTCTCGCTCTGTGGGTTTCCTTCAGGAGTTCCGGTCTCCTCCACATTCCAAGAATACACAGGCTGGTAGATGAATGGGCTGCCTTAAAGTGCTTCAGCTGTGGTGGTGAATGGTGGAATCTGAGGTTCAGTGGGAGCTGGTGGAACGTGAGGAGAATTTGAGTAGAACTTTCTGGTATCTGCTACTATTTAAAAAAAAATAGTCTACATAATTGTTTAATTCCTCAGTTCCCCAATCTACAATGGTCTACTTCATCTAGATCAGGGGTTCCCAATCTCCTTTATGTCACGCACCAATATCATCAAGCAAGGTTTGTGTACCCCTGATCTAGATAGAAGTGACTCAATGGGCTGAAGGGCTTGCTTCTGTCTTGTATGACTTTAATTGAATGACATGGGAGACGTGCCTTCCCCTTTGAGTGCACAGGAATGTTTGCGGCAAGCAAACAATTTTGTTTGAGAACACAGAAGTTACAGAGATTAGTCACTGGACTAGAATAAACTCCTCTTGGTATCATTAGCTCCAGGGCTCCTTGGGGTGGTCCTACAGAGGTGCACTTTTTGCAATAATCCTGCAACATTAACTGAGTGGAATGGAAGGTGTATTTTCACAATGTAGTATATTAAGAAAGCAGGCCATGCCTAGCTCTGAATATTGAAATAATACTAGCCTTATCCCAAGAATAGAGGGCAGGACTTTGTTATGGGCTACAATGGGCTACTTTATCTAGATTAGAGGTTTCTAGCCTCTTTTATGCCATGGACAATGGCTTGCTTGCTCTTTCAATGTGTTGAATATAAACACCTGACTAAGACAGTATAGTATAAATTCGAGATTCTGCAGATGCTGGAAATCCAGAACAACACACACACACACACACACACACACACACACACACACACACACACACACACACACACACAAAATGCTGGAGGAACTCTGCAGATCAGGCAGCATCCATGGAGAGGAATAAACAGTCGACATTTTGGGCTGAGGCCCTTCACCAGGATGGGAAGGTGAAAGGGAGGAGGCCAGAATAAGGTGGTGGGAGAAGGGAAGGATGACGGCTCAATATCTCCTTAATATTGGGCCTATTGTAGCAAAACTCTACATGCTGTTAAAAATGTGCAACTTTTAATCGTCAGTGAAAGTCAAAATAGGTATGATTCAAAGTAACCTGCATGTTACCAGATACAACCCTGAGATTCATTTTCTTGCAGGCATACTCAGTAAATCCAAGTACCATAATGGAATCAATGAGGGACAACACCCAACAGCGCGGACAAAACAATCAGTGTACAAGAGACAACAAACTGTGGAAATACAGAAGAAACAATACTAATAAATAAATAAAGAATAAACATTGAGAACATAAGATGATGAGTCCGTTGGTTGTGGGATCAGTTCAGTGATTGGGCAAGTGAAGTTGTCCCCACTGATTCAAGAGCCTGATGGTTGAGGGGTAACAACTGTTCCTGGACCTGGTGGTGTGAGTCCTGAAGCTCTTGTACCTTCTGCCTGATGACAGTAGCAAGAAGAGAGCGTGACCTGGGGTGGTGGGGCTGCCGACGACGGATGCTGCTTTCCTGCAATGGTGCTCCGTGTAGATGTGCTCAATGATGGGGAGGGCTTTACCCATGATGGACTGAGTTGTAGCCACTACTTTTTGTAGGATTTTCCATTCAAGGGCATTGCTATATCCATTTGAGGCTACAATGCAGCTAGTCAGTATACTGTCCAGCACACCTCTAAGGAAGCAGAGGTGCTGCCGTACTTTTTCTGTAAGAGGCCTTGCGTGCTGGGCCCAGGACAGGTCCTTTGAAATGATAGCACCAAGGAATTTAAGTTGCTGACCCTCTCCACCTCTTTTTCCCCTGATAAGAGCTGGCTCATAGACCTCTGATTTTCTCCTCCTCATGTCAATAGTTAGGTCCTTGGTCTTGCTGACATTGTTGCTGCTGTGGCACCGTTTAGCCAGATTTTCACTCTCCCTCCTATATCCTTTGATCCAGTCAACAACAGTGGTGTCGTCACCAAGCTTGAATATGGCATTGGAGCTGTGCTTAGCCACACAGTCATAAGTGTAAAGTAAATAGAGCAGGGGCTAAGCGTATGTCCTTGAGGTGCACCTGAGGTGCACCTGTGCTGATGGAGATTGTGGAGGAGATGTTGCCAATCCAAACTGACTGGGGTCTGCAAATGATGAAATCGAGGATCCAATTGCACAAGGAGTTATTGCGGTCAAGGTCTTGAAGCTTATTGATTAGTTTTGAGGAGATGATGGTACTGAATGCCAAGCAGTAGCTGATGAAGAGCAACCTGATGTATGTATCTTGCTGTCCAGATATTCCAGGGTTGAGTGACGAGCTAATGAAAGGGCATCTGCTGTGGACGTTGTGATGGTAGACAAATTGAAGTGGATTCAAGTCACTTCTCGGGCAGGAGTTGATGTGTAACCTAGCAAGGAACTTAAAAAATATATTGTAAAAGCTTCTCTGAATATTTGCAACGAAACAAATCAGCAGAAGTTTAAGTACCCCATTGTAGACTGGGGAAATTACATTGGGGAACCAAGGAATTAAACAATTATATACAGTAGTCTTTTCATAGTAGCAGACACCAGCAAGTTCTGGTAAAAATGAAGAAGAGCAGGTCTAGAATGGATGAGGAACTGAAAGCAACGTTTTGTTTAAAGGTAATGGACTAATTAATGAGACTTAAAGTCAGTAATGTTCAGATCCATGTCACCTCTATCCCAAGGTTTTGAAAGAGATGATAACAGTGATAAAATTCAAATATTCTGGAATATCTCCCACTATTTAAGAAAGGACAGAGTAAAAATGGGGAATTATGGTCCTGCTAGTCTGACACTTCATTCCTCCCCCTCCAGATTTCACTTATCAATGTTTCTCTTTCCCTTCCACCCACCTTTTAAATCTACCCCTCATCCTTTTTTCTCCAGTCCTGCCAAAGGCTTTCGGCTCGAAACATCGACTGTACTCTTTTCCAAGAAGCTGCCTGGCCTGCTGAGTTACTCCAGTATTTTGTGTTGCTCGGATTTCCAGCATCTGCAAATTTTCTCTTGTTTTTACAAAAAAAAAAGTTTGAATCTTTTATTAAGGAAGTGGAAACAGCATTTAGAAAATAGTATTAGGGTTGATCAGAGTAGACATGACAAGACCACTGATATCCTAGGCCCTGAACCACAGGTGCCAAAGGCTCCTTCTGGCATTTGTCATTCTCCAGGCCCTGCTGCGTGACCCATATTGATCCGTAGGCTTCCCAAACTTGGGGTCTTAATCACCTGTGATCTGACCCCAGTTAGGGACTCAACTGCTTTGCCCCCATGAGGAAAATGTCAAAGGCAGATTTGCTAGAGTCTGGTGCATTTGGCCCTGGACATTATTGATTGGTTTAAGTGGGGGGGGGGGAGGGGTCAAGGTATGCGAAACTGCAACTGACTAACATGGGGTGCAAATGGATTTCGGGGCCAATTTCTGGTTTCATATGTGCCACCAAGTTCTATCTCACCACCCTCTCTAGTTTCAATCTCAGATTGAGCATTGGATTAGAAAAAAATTCCTCTCCTTTACACATTTACAACTTATTTTTCCTGTCCTCAGACTCTGATCCCTACCCTCTAATGCCGTTACACTCTTGGGCATCTGAATTTATTGCAGATTCGGCATTATATTTGACACTGGTGAAGTTGGTCGAAATAGCCAGGCCATCAGCAAGACTGCTTATTTGTACCTCTGTAACTTTGGCTTACCTTCACATATGCCTCAGCATCCCGGAACTCCTATTCACACCAATCCTGGCCTGTAGACTTGCCCATTTCAGTCCATCTTTTGTTCTCACTATGGTAGTCCAAACCTCTGCCCTTGAGTTAAGGCAGATTAACTCCTTTGCTGGCTGACCAGGTTAACATATGCCTCAATTCTAAAATTCACACCTTTGTTTTCAAATCCCTCTATGACCTCTTCCATTCCTGTTTTTAGTTGTCATCTCCAGTCGTGTGTGGCCTATGGATAAGATTTTTTAAAATAAGTTTTTAAAAAAAGAGCACAGTATAAGGAAGAAACACAGAGAATGGAGTCTTTATAAATATTTTGTCAAGTGTATATATTGATATCTTTAAAATGGAATAGTTAAATGAGAAATGGGGCATTATGGAAAGAGAGTGAGTGGAATATAAGCAGATGATGACAGACTTGCTTCAGAAATGATTAAACAAAGTCTGAGGGTGGAGCAGAGAATACTGAATTATTTAGGGGGCAGATTTTGTGTGTCTCAGATTCTGTGTTTGTAATGAGCTGGATATTGTTAGCATTTGCCTCCAGTTACCCTGTGTGGCACTGACAGCTACACTCTTGCCGATCGCAGAAGTTGTTGAAGCAAAGATCCACAAGTTGCCCCAAGAGACCACTCTTCCACACAGTGTCTGAGTAAGTCCTTGTAAATGTAAATCCTTCTGAAACCAGTTATTTGCTGAGAACTACTTGTGCACAGTTCCTGCTGTTTTTAAGAAGCCCTTGTGAAAGAAGGGATGATGTGGATGTCATTCCATGTTTACTCATGAAGATCTGTCCTGGCACAGAAAAGAAATTAACAACTTTAAGTTTGGAGTTCTGTTCCTTCAAAACGCTTATTCAAACATCCCATTTCTATCATAACCTCGTTATTATTCCTATCATTTGTGGCGTCTATGATTGAAAGTGTCCGTATTGTTTTTTGCCTCCTGGCTTCTGTCAATGAGAATTCTGTCGCCTGATTGGCAGTTCAGCCAGGTTGATGACCTCACTGTTGATGAACTCAGTTGTTCTTTAGCTGACACAAAATCGAAGCAGAGTTCACATCACACTCCTCTTCAGCTGATCTGGTTTGCAGTAATTCCTTCGTTTCTTGCCAAGCACAGCAAAATCGGGGTGGTCTAAAGAAGTAGTGCGTAAGGACAGAAGCAACTGATTGATAAAGAATTGTAAATCTGTGGCATTGTATTATTTGTATGAAGCCACTTTATCAGTGTAGCTGAGGGTAGGTTATGCAGATAAGTGATGGGGATGGCAAAACATTACTCTGCCGTGGCACAAATCACTGTAAATAGAACTTGAATAAATTTTCTTCATGGAAATAATGGCTAATACCAGTCTTGTTGAAGCTTTCCAGGAAATTGTAAGCTGGCACCTCACTGAATTCCTTGGGAGCAATGTATTCTGGTCACGAAATCAGTGTAAATTATTTACTTGAAGGTTATGTTCAACCACAGCAAATAATTAAAGTAGTGTTACTTTGATTTGTATTGAATTGTTAAAAATAAAACTCCATAAAGGGCATGGGTTTTACTGGAAAATGAAGAAGCATCTATATCTGTTAGATCTGGGGCTCCATTATTAAGGACCCCCAACACCCAGATGATGCCCTTTTCTCATTGTTACCGTCGGGAAGGAGGTACAGAAACCTGAAGGCACACATTCAGCGATTCAGTAACAGCTGCTTCACCTCTGCCATCTGATTTCTGAATGGACATTGAACCTATGAACACAACCTCACTTTTTAAAAATATATGTACCACTTTTGTTTTTGTACTATTTAAAATCTATTTAATATACACATATATACTTGATTTACTTAGTTTTTTCTTTCTATATTATCATGTATTGCATTGTACTACTGCTGCTAATTTAACAAATTTCACAACACATACGGTGATAATAAACCTGATTCTGATTCTGTTAGGACAACAGATGGACAAATCCAGGTAGTGAAAGCGTACAGATTTTTAGCTGACTGAAACACCTATTTATTGCAGTGTAGAATACCCTTAAGAAAATGCAACGTAGTATACATAAACACTTAATATTGGAAATAACGAGACTAATCTTCAAGATTCAGTTGTACTTCCAGTTTAGAATACTGTATTCTATGCTGACGATGTGGTCTCCTTTACATCAGAGGATTCGAGTGCAGATTGGGCGACTGTTTTCCTCAGTTAGTAAGGCTGAGACTGTGCTTCCAATAATCTGTCACTTTAATTCTCTGTCCCACTCTAACCTTTGTTTTCCATCTCCAGATTTATTCCAATTTTAGCTTCGGAAGCTCAATTTTTAACTGGCAGATTACTGACTGCAGGATCTAACAAGATCAGAGGACTAGCTGTTCCAACCTTCCACCTCGCACTTCCTGCAGTTGTTTGTTTCCTCGTTCTGTTATTTACGATTTTGTTTGACTCCTGCTCCAGACGCAGCTTTACTATTCTCTTTCAGCTGATTCCACCCCTTGTGTAAGTCAAACTCTTCTGATCTCCATCCTATCACTGACAAACTTTACTTCTCTCAACCCGTGTTCTCATTCCCTGCAACTTTTGTGTGATTTCCATCTCTTCCAGTTCCGATGGCCTGTTCCTTCATATCTGCTGCCAGATCTGTTGAATATTTCCTTCATTTAAAAAAAAATTGAGCTTTTTAGAAGTCCTGTTCAGGATCTTTGGACTAGTTATGCACACAATAGATTTGAGGGAGAGATATGGAAGTGAATGGAGGGGGGAGAAAAAAACAGTTCAATCAGGCCTTGAACTAGATGTCTTTACTAAAGGTACATGACAGCACTTTTATTTACCCACTTTTGCACAATATCCCCTTGTGCCATCACCCCACAAAAATGTCTTACTTAGTGTTGAAGCTATCCACTTCCAATGGACTGTGGATGCCAAGTTTTGGAGTTTCTCTACCCTTTGAGGAGGAATTCCTTCCTAACTTCTCTCTTAATTGGTCATGCTCTGATTTTAAGGTTATGCTGTCTTGCTTGAAATGGTTTGGCGTGTTGCGTTTTCAATAGATTGGATCACTTCATCGTAATAAACAACTTGACAAGATCGGTTGTCAGTCTAACCTTGGGGCGTCGAAGTGGGGACAATTGGTTATCGGTACATCATCAATGCAACCTCTCTCAATGTAATTTTTAAACCCAATTTCATCTAGTGGATTTGTTCTGCACTTTTGACTTTGTAGTAGTGTAAAAGCTGATAAGAGACAGAGATCGGTTGTAGTGCTGGAGACTTTTTTGCAGGGCAGAAATGACTAATACAAGGGAACATAATTTTAAGGTGATTTGAGGGATGTCAGAGATTGTTTTGCCCAGAGTGATGGGTGCATGGAATGTGTTGCCGGGGTGATTGTAGAGGCAGATAGATTAGGGATAGATAGACATGTGGATGAAAGAAAAATGAAGGGCCTACATAGGAGAGAAGTGTTTTTCCAATAGGTTGAAAGGTTGACACAACATCGTAGGCCAAAGGGCCTGTACTGCTCCATGTTCTCTGTCCTGTGCACCTCCTCAAGGCATTATGGAGGTTCTGTGCAGAACTTGTGACTACTCTTTGTACTGAAGCATCAAGTAATGTTAACTGTAAAGAAAGATGGCTATATTAACAATTGTTTATATGCATCATGTAAATTGATTCCCTTAGTGAGTCTGCAACTGGGGGTAACCATCTAAAGATGGAAAGGATGTGATGCTGAGGCTTCGTAAGGCACTGGTGAGGCCTCACCTTGAGTATTGTGAACAGTTTTGGGCCCCTCATCTTAGAAAAGATGTGCTGGCATTGGAGAGGGTCCAGAGGAGGTTCACAAGGATGATTCCAGGAATGAAAGGGTTATCATACGACGAACGTTTGATGACTCTAGGTCTGTACACGCTGCAAGGAAGGATGAGGAGGGATCTCATTGAAACCTTTCGAATGTTGAAAGGCCTAGGCAGAGTAGATGTAGAAAGGATGTTTCCCATGGTGGGGGAGTCTAGGACAAAAGGGCACAGCCTCAGGATAGAGGGGCATGCTTTCAAAACAGAGAAGCAGAGCAATTCCTTTAGCTAAAGGGTGGTGAATTTGTGGAATTTGTTGCCACATGCAGCTGTGGAGGTTAGGTCGTTGGGTGTATTTAAGGCAGAGATTGATAGGTTCTTGATTGGACATGGCATCAAAGGTTCTGGGAAGAAGGCCGGGAACTGGAGTTGAGGAAGAGATAGAAAAAAGGATCAGCCATGATTGAATGGCAGAACAGACCCGATGGGCAAGATGGCCTAATTCTGCTCCTATGTCTTATGGTCTTATGATGGGGTGTAACACCATTAACACTGAGATGAAGAGCTATTTCTTCATTTGGAAAGTGACAAGTGATTTGAAATCTTTGCCCTAAAGATCTAAGAAGGCTTAATCATTGATTTGCAACAGAGCTCAAAGGATGTCTGGTTGTTAAAAGAATCAGAGGATGTGGGGACAGCACAGGAAAATAACGTTGTGGGGAAAAGTCAACTATGAATGGCAGAGTGGGCATGAGGGGGCAATTGATCCATTCATATGACTTGTGTTCTCATGTTGGCTTGTCTTGGTAATCATAAATGTACCATCTTACCATTGTCTTAGAAGCATTGGTCTGCCTCTGGACACCAATTGATAATTTGCCTTAAAACAAAAAATTCATCCTCACTCAGTAGAGCTAAAGTGCACTACATACCAATGTCACCTCATTGCGGTGAATGTTTCTCAGAGATAGATTGCGGCTACTAGCGGTGCTAAGCTACATGTTTAGTTGGACAGGTTAGGAAACCCAGACAGGGTAGCAGTGAAGTAAACTTTTTGAAATCCAAATATTCTGCTAACTTCAGTTGGGTTTAGAAATTTGGAAATGTAATGGAATAGTTAGATCACATGCTTAAATTAATTGCAATGGCTGTCAAATACGGAATTATCATGAGATATTGCTTTCATTTATACAAAAAAATGTTGTTCTCTCGAATTGTGAGGTTTTTTGATCATATCTGAATTCCATTGTTTTCTATTTCTGTCAAGTTAGATGTTCTGATTGCAAACCTGACTTGTGACATTAAGGCAACAAACACAAAACACTGGAGAAACTCAGCAGGTCAGGCACCATCTATGGAAAAGAGTAAACAGTTGACGTTTTGGGCCCAGGCTCTTCATCAGGACGTTAAAGTTAATAACAAGAATCAGACACGAGGATGCTGTGGTTCCCTTATACAAAACAAATATTGCCAGTGCAAGTCCACTCCCATCAGTTGTCTAAAATGTTCACACTTTGGCTTAAAGAACTTTGGTTGGTGTCAATTCTGGTAACAGTCATAATGTGTTATGATTGGCATGTGCAAATACCATGCCATCATTATTTACTATTTTTTAACAATTTGTAAAAAATAACAATAACTTTTTTTAAAAAATTACTATTTTTGTACAATGATTCTACATTCTACACAAAGGAATCCATTCTACATAGTCATACATTCTCTAAGGTCACTGCCTTCCCTCTGGAAAATGTACATGCTGTGTAAGGAAAAGCTGCATTCCATTATTTTTCACTTCATGTTTATTTGTATACTGAATCGTAATGACTTTTGTGAAAGCTATGACTCCATTTGTGGATTCCTAGCTCGCATCTCTAAACAGGCACTACTAAGTTCTTGTTTAGCAGTGAGTGGAGACGCAAGAGACTGCAGTTGCTTGAATCAAAAGCAGAAAGCAAACTGCTGTTAGAGCACAGCGGGTCAAACAGCATCTGTGGAGGCAGAGGGATGCTTGACATTTCTGAACTGCGTGAAAGGTCTCAAGTAGAAAGATCGACCATCTCTTTGCCTCCACAGACTTTTAGTAAATGGCTGTGTTACCTGTTATATTCTTTGACTATTTTGAATGACTTAGAAGTCACTTTGTGTTTTGGTGTCTTGCATTCATCCTTAAGGCTGATTTATACTTGTGCGTCAAATGTACGCCGTAGGTACCGCGTACCCTACGCCGTAGGGTGACGTGCACCTCCCCAAAAATGTAACTCGTGCGTCCGACGCAGACCGCAACAACTGTGACTGGTCTGCTTGGTAGCATTGTATTTCCTCCTATGCATTTCCAGTTGCTTTCCTCTGCCATGTCTGTACACCGATGTGAAGTAAATAGTTGGAGACGATGAACCAAATCGTCAAATCTACCTGCCAACATCCAAAAATATTTGAAATGCATTTCCTCGTCCATATCTCTTACGAAGAAACTCAACACAGTGGCATAGAAACCCCACCGCCAACTAGCGTTTTGGCGGTGAATTGCAGAGCGACGCAGACACAACTACGCATGCTCGCTATGGTGTAGGGCTATGCAAAAGTATAAATCAGGCCTACGGCGTAGCCCGTACGCACAAGTATAAATCAACCTTTAGTCCCTTGGCAGTGTTTTCTACTTGTACTTCATGTCAGCTAAAAACGCTGTGGCCAGTGGCTTCTTGCACTAGTTTATAGGTAGCCAAAAATAACGATGTCATTTCAAATGGCTGTAATTTAAGTGTTATCCTGAGCAAAGCTTGAATATTTATCTTTCAAGAAGCTTTTGAAAAAAACATATTTCCAAAATAGAAGGTTGAAAGATATGTTCCTCAAGTCTGTGATGTATTGAACTTGCATGTGATTTATTCCATTTGTAACCTAGATTAAGTTTCAATGAGTTTGTAATTGCGCATTCTGGCTGCCATACATTAACTAGCTCCTATCTCTTTTTACAGACACGAAGAAGCTACTCAAGTCCTGAAACAACAAATGAATACCAGCTTCCCAGTGGAAAGAGGCCCGTTTTGCATTTTGGCTCCTTCTTTGTCACTGCGTGAGGTTTGACAAGTGCGTTTACCCAGAGTGGTTGAAGCATTGTGTGGAAACTCTGCTTTTCAACTGCATAGCTTCAATCATTTATTTGTGAGAATCTGCACTCCCGACTGTCTGTAACCAGATCTGACACCATGTGACTTGGATTTGGGGGTGTTGTGATTGGTCGGCTGGAGGAACTCGGCCCTCCCACTCAATGATGTGTGCTCACGACCGTTGCTAATGCTGCACAGTGATTTGACAGCAGACTTGGCACAGTGCCTGCATTACATCTCTGGATCCAGCAGTAACGAAACAAGGACATAGGCGGCTTATTGAAGCACAAGCGTACTGCAGTGGAGAAAGGGGAACGTGAAAAAAGAGATCATTAACTGTCTTGAGGAAGTCCCATGTGTCCTGTGGTTAGCTGGTGCCTGAACAAACTGCTCGGGTAACTAGCGGACAGTAGTTTGTTCCGGTCTGAAGTGGGTAGTCAGGCAAATGTGACTCTTGAATTTTTAGCTATAGTCAGAGAGCAGCTATTAACTGCAGGGTAGAGAGAGAGAGAGAGAGCGAATGATCCTTTCAGACTGCTGGTGCCCATGTACGACTAACGATGGGGGGGAATTTAGGATGCCACCGTTCTATTCCCAAGGATCCTCTGGAGATTGGGCAGAATCGCAAGTTCAGTGCCGCATGCAACTTCAGCAACATCCTGGTGAACCAGGAGCGGCTGAACATCAACACGGCCACCGAGGAGGAACTGATGACCCTTCCTGGGGTCAACCGAATGGTGGCACAAAATATTGTGGAGTACCGCGAGTGTATTGGTGGGTTTAAGAAGGTTGAGGACTTGGCGCTGGTGAGTGGGATTGGCGCCGCCAGGCTGGAGCAGGTGAAACTGGAGATCTGCGTGGCAAGCAGTCGAAGTTTCGGCTCTACGCAGCACTCCCCCAGCTCTGCGCGCAGGGATCCCCATTCTGAAACCCTCTCCTCCACCAGCAGAGTCAACGTGAACCTCGCCACAGTGGCGCAGTTGATGAGCCTGCGGGGAATCAGTGACGAGGTGGCGCGCAACATTGTGAGCTATCGGAAGGAACGCGGGCCATTTGAGACTGTTGATGACCTGACGAAGGTGACCTCCGTCAGCCTGGCGCTGCTGGAGCGCGTGCGGCCCCGCATCTGCGTGGAGCGGTCACGGCCCACGTCCACCCACACCGGAAATGGGGGGATCGACTTCGCCGCCAAGCCTCGCCCCAGCCCTACCTCACTCAGCTTGCAGAGCGAGGACCTGGATCTCCCACCCGGCGGCCCGACTCAGATCATCTCGACCCGTCCAAACGTGGAGGTGTTCAGCGGGCTGAGGGACGGCGAGCGGGTCCTGAGGATAGCCAGCTGGAATCTGCAGAGCTGCTCGACCGAAAAGGCCACTAATCCTGGAGTGAGGGAAGTTGTGTGCATGACGCTTCTGGAGAACGGGTACATTTCATTTTCATAGTCTCTGTTTGTTTAAATGCTAATTTTAAAAGACACTCGTATGATAGTTCTTTTATCTGATTTTTCTAACCTTTTTGTTTTTGTGCTTTTTCTTGAATTCCTAAAAGCTGTCAGCTAGTCATATGCCCGTGATTTTAATGAGCCCACTTTCCATTGGCAGCCTTCCAGTAACAGTCATTCAGTATATTCCACCACATTTTTGTTATTGATGTAATTTTAACATTGACTTGCTGCCCAAACTCCTTCTACAGGAGGTTCTGTTAGAGGGGCTTTGTGTTGGAATCATTGCATATTTTCTTACAAACAAAACGACACCCTGAAAATCGCTATTGTACAACATTGGCCTGACGCTGCTATTGAAATGCACGAGAGCATGAACTAGACCATTGCACTCTTCTTGCCTATTCTAGTTCAGCGTTGAAATTAAATTTTAATAAAATAGACATAGTGTTAAAGCTCCTTGCTTCCAGCTCAATGAAGGTGTTAGGGCGGTCTTTTAAAAGAATGGCTTCTTCTCTATTTCCTTTGGGATTGGTGGGGGTGATTTGGCTTTAGGAGAGTGGATGTGGGCAGATTTCTCCAAGCAAATAAGGGCTCCATAATTTTTTGGGGGGGCGGTGTTTTTTTGTGTGTGTGGTCTACTATTTCAGTGCTTCAGGGTCAAGTTTGTGTCAACTGAAAGTTTCTGCAGGTGTGTTGTTGTTCATAACTGTGAATTGTTTTTTCATTTGCCTTGCTGATAGAGTGAAGTTTTGGACCATGGTTACTGGAGAAGTCTGTATATCCCATGAGCCTGCACCACCCTTTAGTGATACGAATCTTAATAGAGTATGTCTGGCTTCTGTTACCACTCAACAAAATCTGTCATTCTCAGCTGTGAAATCTTCGTCTTGAGTTATCCTCACAAAACCTTTTGAAGGAGTGGGATTTCAGATGTTTTTTTGTAAATTATCCTGTTACAACTAGCTCTAATTTTAAGTTTATGGACTTTGTTCTAACCTCACTTTTTCAAATCTTTCCATCATCTTGATCATTTCTTTTACTTGACCCCTGAATCTCCTTTCCTTGGGGAGCCCGTGTTTAGTCCATGCAGCCTGTCATTGTAATCTAACCCTTTTAACCCTTTTTAACCTTTTAACCACCCCATCCCATCTCCTTCTTGTTTTATTGAAAGTCAAACACCGCTGCAAGTTGGCTATAATTTGATTCGGTGGGGATTTTTTTTTTGGTAAGCAAAAATCTAGCCCATCAAGTGCCCTTTTTAAAAACCCCTTCCTTTCACCTGTGTCTTCTTCTCTTTGATACCTCTACCATGGGAAAACGATTTTGATTGCCTACCCTATCTATGCCTTCATCAGGTCACACTCCTCAGCTTCCGGAGAAAATAATTCTATCCAATCTCACCTCCTAACTGAAATCCTCTAATGCAGGCGATGTCTTGGTGAATCAATTGAGCATGTACTCCACGACTGCCACCTCCTTCCTGTAGCGTGGGGACCAGAACAGCAGACAGTGCTCCAAGTGTAACCCAACCGGTGCTTTGGGAAGAAGCGGTTTGACTAGCGGTCAAAAATTAACTAATGGGGAATTAAAAAGCTTTTTACTTTCCAATTGTCCAGATATCCGTGTTATCTTGTGTCTGTGCAATGAGTGTACGGAGGGAATCTGTTGAAATTACCACTGAGAAATAGCAGAGCCCAAGCATTAATTAAACTGCTCAGGTTAATAAAACTCATCAGGAAAATAATTTGATCTCGAGACTCGATGATTAAAAAGTAATATGTGAAAAAAGCAGTGTTGTATGCTCAGGGGATGGTTTCTTGAGGTATTGTATGTATGCACTAAAACTATTGTACAAATTTCAGTTAACTCTGAATGGAGGTGTGAAGAGAGTTGAAGTTCACTGGATTCTGGTTAATTGGGGCAGACACTCATTTGGGACAACTCTTAAAGAACAAAAACTAATCGAGAAAATAGCTGGGATTCCCTTTGTTTAAATTGCACACTGCTGCTTAAATGGGGCAGGGGACTCTTGCTAAACAGTTTCTAGCTAGCATCAGTCGCATGTGCTTGCGTGGCCATCAGACGCACCATGCTTCGAGTGAAGAGTTTTTAAATAGCATCAGTTGAATGTGTTTGTGTTCAAAAATCAACAATTTTTGTCACTGATAGTTGGCAAGTAATAAGCAGCAAGATAATTCAGAACCGTTTTGCTCACTGTGGTTTCAAGCATTCAGGCTGGGAGATGCTAAGCCACAGCCGGGAGTGAAAATGAAGCTATTTCATTACTTCAAGTTGGAAACTACGAAGTATCAAAAATCATCTTGAATGAAGATGAAGATTTGGAGGGTGCAGTTGTCGAAGGCAGCCATTATCTGCACTAGAGTGTCTGTGTTGATTTTGTTCATTTACAGTCAAAAGAATGCGACACAGATGAATTCCTCTGCGTATTACAAACTATTACAGTTTTATATACTACAGTAGTTTGTTGTGTATTTCATTTAAATACATAGCTTATTACTCAGTTTATCTTTTTTTATACCTCTTCACCTATTTCCATGAAACTTTAGCTAATTAGGGCAGCTGCTTAATTGGGCCAAAATGTACTGGTGGTGATGTGTTCCAATTAATTGGAATCCATTGTCTTGCCTTTACCTAATTCTGCTTGCTTTCATCATTTTGCAAATTGCTTCTTGGCTTTCTTAAAAACTAATCCTGTAGAACTGTGAATTATGCAGTAAGTTTTATGGTTTGCATTATATAAAATTCCTTCCCCATCCAGATCATTGAAAGCTGAACCATTGCACTTGCACAATTCAATGTCCTTGTTCAGCAGGAAATGTCAATTGGGGTACTCACTTTGGGCTTAAAAAACACTGGGATTAGAACCAAGACTTTTGAGTGTGTGAAGCGCAAGTAGTTATCAACAGAGCTCAGATAGCTGAGCAGGATCTGGAGCGTTCCAAGTGCTCGTATCTTACTGATGATTCATGTGCATATGAAATTGCTTCCTTTACAACTGTTCCTCTCCGCGCTTTGTGACGCATTGAATGGCAACCTTGCCATTTCTTTAGCATCGTTTGTTTTTTCAACGAGGCCGAATTACTAACTCGACACTCAACCCGTCAAGGATGGAAAGCGTGCAAGGAGCTGGCTGGATTTGAACCCGGGACCACTCACCTCGAAGACCAATGCAGATGCCACTACACCACTGGCTGGCGTCCTTTACAATGCCGCCGTGTTACTTGTTTGCAGGAAGACAACAGCTATGCTCGAATGCCCTTGCTGGCAGAGAGAGTTAACTTTATGACTGAAGCAGCAGTCATTCATTTCTGCAGATAAAAATCAGTGATTGCGGTCTGCATTCCAAAGTTTATGCACCTTGACTCAACCATCGTTGAGAACCTCCCACTTGATGTCATTATCAGGAATGCAGAACTATTTTTGGGAGGCAGGAGGTTGTAACAGCAGCTGACAGGATATTGTAACTATCTAAAGCTCTAGTCTATGGATGTGAATCATGGTCAACATAAAAAGAGGGACATAAAGATTAATTGCCATGTGTTAAACATAAACTACAACGTCAATAGTGAAGTTCAAGGACATGTGCAACACCATAATAAGCCAATGTCACCTGAAATGACTGGGACATGTCCAGAGAGAGATCGATATGAGATTCCCCTAAGACATTCAACACTTGGAGATCCTGTCTGGCAGGAGTCCAATTCACAGAACACAGTTGGAACTCTCAGGATCGGTGGAGAGGTGTGGCCGTGACCTGGGTAGAAACAGGCGATACTGGAGCCAGGTGAAAGAGACTGTTGACACTGAGCCTCAGGTATGTGTACCCACAGATAGATTGAGAGGTAACAGGTGAACAAAAGACCCTGTCTTGTAGAAAGAGAAAATACTAGTTGCACTAACTTGAAAAAGCAAACTGCTGGAGATACTCAGTGGGTCGAGTAGCATCTATGAAAGGAAAGGAATTATCGCCATTTTGAATCAAAGCCGTGCATTAGGACCGTAAGGGTTAGTGGATAAAGTCATAGTCATCAATAAAAATGCTTAATGGTATGTCAGCACTGTTTCAAGGTGTTTACAGGATAATTCAGTTAAACAGAATCTTTGATTCATTTTACACTCCAAGGTGTATTGTGGAGCAACATATCAGCAATAGTTTTCCAGGTTGTGCAGAGTAGATTCATCAAACTTGTACCAGGTTTCATAGGTTAAGCTGGGATGGAAGTAATGTGGATTCCTCTGGGCAGTGCACTGCAACACATTGTAATCACACAAGGTAAATCAAGGGTAGGTCAGTCATCCCCTCCTTTCTGGCCTGCCATTCCGTCTGATCCTAGCTGACCTAATTACTTGGTGTGACTTTCTGCCAGTATGTGAACTGGGAACCCAATAACCTCCCAAAATAAATATCGATGACTCTACCCTGCCGTCTGTGTTTCAGCATTCACGTAACTTGGCTTAAGCCATCAGCAAAGATCCTGGCTTTACCCAGGAGTCAGTATCAGCAGTGGGAAGGCATGACCAACTCTGAAAAGTTAAGCAAGAGAAACCAGAAGAGCATTTAATATGAAAGTACAGTTGTTGTAAAGCGTGTGTTATTACAACTCCACTAAATGGAAGTGAATCGTGGAAGACATTCAAGTGGAGAGATGTTTGAAACAGGTAGATACATGGACAGAAAAAGTTTAGAAGGTTATACGGCTAACTGGGATGGGCATCAATTGATTAGTGGGGCATGTTTCTGTGCTGTATTATTCTATAATCAATCTGTTAGTTTAAATGGTAGAAGATCTTGATCTGGCTGGGAAGCTGTCTAAATCCAGAGTGAGGGAACATCATGTTAGAGTTCTCATTGGAGTTAGAAAAGTCATTGTCCACACAAGGACATTCTAACCCAAAAGTCTATTGGGCATCATTAGCTGGAACTGTAGTGAATGAAGTCAGTGATATTTTGCTCAGTAAAGTTTTGAAGGGACGTGGGCAAAAAGCGAGTGAATTGAGTGTTAAGTATTAACTAATTCTCTGAATGAATAGGTTGAAGACTCGGAATGGCCTGCTCCTGTCTCTATTGATCACTTAGATTTTGAAATGGGGAAATGTTTCCTCCACCCCTGTTTCCACTAAGCTGTGAACTGCTGTTTCTTAATGATTTAACAAGAGCTCCACCACAAATGCATTTTTACTCTTGGCAACAAAGGTTCTCATTGTTGCGATGAGATAGAGTTGCCAGAAAATTTTGTTTTTCTCATGTTATTTTGCAATGCTGCCACTAAATCTGCTTAAAATGAAGGAGTTGCTAAGCAATCTTTGGGAACAGGGGAAACACCAGCAGAAGCCAGCAGTTCATGGCACAGCACATACATCACTTAGCTAAATGTTGCATTGGTGTTGGATGATGCAGACTGAAATCTGGAGCTTGTTAGACCAATAAAGTACAGTGTCAGTTCCAACACCTGCACTGAACTGTTGACATCCACTTCCAAGGACTTAGTGAAGTTCGTTGCAGAAATTCAGAATCTTGCATGTCATTTTATGAAATCTACATGTGTAAATTGGCTTCTGTATTTCCTGTATAGTGGGAAAAGGAGCAGTGTTTCCAAAGTGTTTCTGTCGTTATAAAGTAAAATTATTATACTAGCAATTTAAACTACACATCAAGTAAATGTAGACTTGCTCCTTTTAACCCATTCAATTGAAAAAGTGAATTTAGGCACAAAAATGCTGTCCCTCTCTTACCAAGTAGAAATAACTAAATTCACTAAAATTTTTTCAGAACCTTTTGTCATGAGGCGTCATGGTACCATAGCGGTTAGTGCAACGCTATTACAGTTTGGGTGACAAGAGTTTGGTGTTCAATCCAGTGTCCTCTGCAAGGATTTCTTATGTCCTCCCTATGGAACATGCAGCTTTTCTCCGGATGATCTGGTTTCCTCCCACAGTCCAAAGACTTACCAGTTAGTAAGTTAATTGGTCATTGTAAATTTTTCCATGATTAGGCTCAGGTTAAATCGGGAGCTACTGGTGGCATAACTCAAAGGGCCAGAAGTGCCCATATCATGCTGTATCTCTAAGTAAAAATAAATTTAAAAAATATATAAGCTAACTTAAGATAGAAAATGAGTGTAGGGCCAAACTAAAGTTAGTTGCTAAATTTCAAAGTCTTGAGTTTTGTGTTTATTTCTTCTAGCAGTTACCATGTAAGTCAGGTCACTTGTCTGAATGCTACTGGTACCATGTAACACAGTATTACCTGTTGCATGGTCGGGTGGTCGGCGACTAAACCGGCTCCCCCACCAGGCTTGCCTGGTTAGGAGGGTGGCTAGACACCCTGCAGGATGAAAAACAAGACCTGTCAAAGGGCGGATGAACCCTCTTGTAGCAAACACGTGCCGCGAAGCGCGGAAAGGGCATCCCTTGCATCGAAGCTTGGTCTGGCCATTCACTGCAACAGAACTTCCCTCGGCCGTCTTGGATTCCACCATGCCACTGTGGATCTGGGAGGGGATGTCGAGAGGGTGGATCTGGACCTGTGCAACTCCCTACTCACCTAAATCCATTCACGCACACGCTGTTCCTTTCTGAGGAGTGGAGTACCACCCAACTAACTGACTGAAAGAAACCATCACCATCCTATGGGATGGATGGATAGATAGATAGATATATATAGAGAGAGAGAGAAAATATGTATCAAGAGATTCACATTACCATTGCATCTCAATGCAGCTGGCTTAGAAAGTAAAAGACACTAGTTGACCATCTTACTCATGCCCATGTCCCCAATATGTGCCAGTTGGGTAGAATGACCTCGAAAATTCACTGAGTTAGTTACCAATAGATCAGAGTACAACCAACTGTCCGTTCTGTTCCTGAATTGAAAGTTCACTGCCAAACTATTCTTTTGTTTCAAAATAAACTTTATTTATAACAAAATACGGTGGGTTCCAGCTAATTGGGATATTTCAGGACCAGTGCGTTTTGGCCCAATTAAGTGGCTGCCCCAATTAGCCAAAGTTTTGTTAAAATAATTAAGTATTTAAAAAAAAAAGACCAACTAGTGTTTAACTGAGTAAAATTTATGTATTGAAATGAAATATAGACCAAATTAGAACACTACTGAAACAATTTCAATACTATAAAACTGTATTAGTTCCTAATTCTTATCGACGGAGGAATTAGTGCAACATACACTGCGGTTTTTTTTTGGTTGATTGACAGTAAATGAACATCATCCACGGAGACACGTAGTGGACAAGGGACTACCTTCAAACAATCTTTTTTGACGATTGCATCCTCCGAATCTTCATTTTCATTGTAATATTCAAGATGATTGCTGATACCTTCAATTTCGTCATAGTTCCTAAAGTAGTGAAATTGTTTCATTTTTCACTCCTGGCTGTTTCTGGCATCTCCAAGCCTGAATGCTTGAAACTGCAGTGAGGAAACAGGTCTGAATTGTCTAAACCGTTGTCCTCAGCCAAGTCACAAATTCCATTCTCCTGACAATTGTTGGAAACTGAGCCAGTCTATTTGAATTATAGTTTAATATTTATAATCTGTGCCCTCACACGGACCATGAATTTCCACCTCTGAAATGACACCTGTGACTGTGTGGCTAAGTACAGCTCCAACACCATGTTCAAGTTTGATGACGCCACTGTTGGCCTGATCAAACATGGTGATGGATCAGCATACAGGAGGGAGATCGAAAACCTGGCTGAGTGGTGTCATAACATTGACTTCAATCAATGTTAGCAAGTCCAAGGGAACTGATGGTAGACTTCAGGAGAGGGAAACCAGAGTTTCATGAGCCAGTCCTCATTGGAGGATCAGGGCTAGAAAGGGTCAGTAACTTTAAATTCCTGGCTTTCATTATCTCAGAGGACCTGTCCTGGACCCATCATGTCAATGTAATTACAAAGAAAGCACAACAGCACCTCTACTTCCTTAGGAGTCTGTGGAGATTCAGCATATCATCAAAAACCTTGGCAAACTTCTATAGATGGGTGGTGGAAAACATCCTGACTGTCTGCATTACAACCTGGTATGGGAACACCAAAGCTTTTGAGTGGAAAATCCTATAAAATACAGTGGATTTGGCCCACCTATTGAGCACATCTACATGAAACGCTGTCATAGGAAAGCAGCATCCATCGTCAAAGATCCTCACCACCCAGGCCATGCTCTCTTCTTGCTGCTGCCGTCAGGTAGAAGGTATAAGAGCCTCAGGACTTGCACCACCAGGTTCAATAACAATTACTACCCCTCAAGCATCAGGCTGTTGAACAAAACAGGGTAACTGCACTCATGTATTGAGATGCTCCCACAACAATTGATCTCACTTTCAGGATTCTTTATCTTGTTATTTCATACTCATTATTTATTATTGTTTACATGTTTGGCATTTGCACAGTTTGTTGTCTTCTGTGCTCTTGCTCTTTCATTCATCCCGTCTACAGTTACTATTCTATAGATTTGCTGAATATGCCACCAGGAGAAAGAATCTCAGGGTTGAATGTACTCTGAAAATAAATTTTACTTTGAACTTTGACACTCAGCTTCAGCCTGCACTCATCTTTTCCACACCTTACCTCCAGCCTTGGTTATTCCAAAGTGCCTTTGCCTATACTCTTGTCTATTCTCCTGAAACTAGAGTCCATCCTCAGCACTGCTGGCACTCTTTAACTCTGTGTTTGCCCATTCATGTCGATCAGTTGATAAAATCCTAACCCCTTGTGTTCAGATCTGACTGCATTCGTACACTTCCCTATCTCTAAACTCCTGCAGCTCTGTAGTCTTCCAAAACCTGAAGTCTGCTGATTGCAGCCTCTGTATCATTGCCGTATTTTAACAGAAAACCTTTTGGGTTCCATGCCCACAGCTGCCAAACTCCGAAGCTGTGGAATTCCCTTCTCTCCAAAACATCTCAGCATTTCTTTCCCATCCTTAAATCTACCACTTTGGTCACCATTTTGATAACCGTCCTGTGAGTTCTAAAGTGGGTGTCTTTTGCTGATGAAGCCATAGTAAACATGAATCTCTGCAATAAACTAAAAAATGACAATAAAATAAAAATTTACCCAGAGGTAGATTTAGCCTGTCTTGATGTGTGGCTGAAATTGGTTGAGGCAGGAAGGTGTGCAAATGTCCATCAACAATTATCCAGTTCTCTGGCCATCGCTTTTCAGTGGTTGCTGCTCCCAGTGTGGGCTGTATTTCAACATCAGGTTTATCCTGGTTATAGAATGGCCTGTGGAAACTGGTCTCTCATTCCAACATTAATTCGGTTAATTTTATCGTTTGATTATCGTTTGGGAAACCTTAGTGTGGGCTGCGGAGCCAGCTTGGAGATATTATTGATCAGGAAAAAGAATTTAATATTCTACCTCAACATACGGAAAACACAATGACATCCACTCCAATGACAAAAGAGAACACAGTTAATTAAATAGTGGTGTCAATTGCAGGGAGGACAAACTAGGAGAAGCAGATGATTGAGCTGAAAGGAAATAAGGGCAGATCCTGATACAGGTTAGTCAACCCTACGGGGTGTGGTTTTTTTCTGTTATTTACAGGAGGTGTAGGTTGCCAGTAATCTTGGGATCTGGATGGCGAACCAAGCACTTCCAGTGGACCTCCCTCGAAGCTAGCCGATCAGAATCTGCCTCTGCTGAACTGTTTGGTGTTCTGAACCAGCCAAACAGATCACGATGTCTAATCAATATCCATTCCGACCCCGGAGGACTATATAAGCCAGCATTCCAAGGAGACAACACCCTCAACTGCACATTGATGATGGCTTTACAATTGGCACCAAAACATCTGCAAACATTTTGCCAAGCTCGGTGATCAGCAAACTTCCAAATGGAACGTTTTTATTCTCCTCATGAGAAGCTGGTGCTGAGCTGCCACGTTGGACCTCTTATCGTGTGAAGAGCTCCAACGTGCAGTTTTTTTTTGTAGTTCCCAAGATTTTGATGAAGTAATGGAAATATAGACCCTTCTTGCTTCAAGTAAGACTTGCAATTGTTTGTTTGTGTATTCCCCTACCTTTATAATTTCTAAGAGGCAGTGTTTTAGTGTTGGGGGTGTTATTAAAAGGGCTTTGTCAAATTGCTACTCCATAACTTGCAAATCCTGCACACTTTAGCCAAGTTGGATTAGTTCAACTTCTAAGGTGATGATGGGTTTCAGATGGACTCAGTTGTCCTGGATGATCTCAAGCTCTTGAGTATCATCAAAGCTGCACTCATTCAGGCAAATGAGTGTTTCATATGTGTGAAATTCTGTGTTTCACGGAGACATGGCTCACTGTGGACCTGCCAGATATGTTAGTAAGACCCAAAGGCTTCACAACACACAGAGTAGACCAGACTGCTAATTTGGAGAATGGAAAAGGTGGGAGTGTGTGTTTTATGATAAACTCATTGCGGCACACGGACATGGGGGTTTCGTTGCATTCCTGCTTCCCCCAGTCTGGAGCATCTAACAATTTAAGTGCCAACCGTTCTACTTACCAAAAGAGCTTACATATCGCCAAAAGCCGACATTAATCAGGCACTCGAGATATTGGATGCTGCCATCAGGAAACAAGAAACAGCCCACCCCAGCACATTTCAAATCGTAGTCAGGGTCTTCAGTCAGGCCTGCTTGATAAAATCTCTGCCCAGTTATCATCAGCATATAACCTGGAGCACCAGGGGTTCCAGCGTACTCAAGCAGAACTGTACTATAAGAAGGAGTGCCTAGACCACATTTTGGGGAAATCTGATCACTTGGCTGTCCTCCTCTACCAGTGTACAGGCAGATGCTAAAGAACAAGTCTCCATGGATAATGAGAACAAAGAGGTGGTCACAGGAGGCAGAGAAGCGGCTTCGGGATTGCTTTGAGTCGGTGGACTGGGCCGTGTTCAAGGACTTATCGGTGGATCTGAACGAATACACCACAGTTGTCATGGACTTTATAAAAACAGTCATAGATGGGAGTGTCCCCCACAGTCTTCCCCAGCTAGAAGCCCTGGATGAACCATGAGATCTGCAATCTGCTAAGGGCTAAGTCAGTAGCATTCAGGTCTGGCAAACAAGTAAGATACAAGAGGCCCAGGTACAATCTCTGGAAAGCCATCTCATGAATGAAGTGTCAGTTACAGACTAAACTTGAAATACTGAAGGATGCTCGACGGTTGTGGCAGGACTTGAAGACTATCACTTCTTATAAAGTGAAAGCCAGTGTCATGGGTGACAACAAGGCCTTGCTTCCAGATGAGCTGTGCTGATCAACTGGTTGGAGTAGTCACTGATATCTTTAACCCCTCACTTCGACAGTCTGAGGGTGTTACACTTACAGTAAAACTAGACATAATTAAGTATTTTGATTGTGGTGAACGAAGTAAGGACAACGTGAGTTTGGCTTGTGGAAGTTGACGAAGATGATGTTGAAGAAGTTTTGGCATCCCATCACCAAGAACTGACAGATGAAGAGCTGATGCAATTGGAAGAAAAAAAGATAACAATCGAAACGGAATGAGTAATGATAAAGTATGACTTTAATTTTGAAAGGGTACGTCAGTTTAGGAGATATTTGCAGGATGGTTTGAGTCCTTATAAAAGAACTGTGTGATAGAAAAATGCGTGAGGCTCAGCAGTCAAGCGAGCCTTCCACATCAGCCACAGCAGATGACAAACCTCGACCTTCGACATCGAGGCGGGCAGAGATAGAAGAAGATGAGCTGCCTGCTCTAATGGAAACAGGCGACGAGATGACACCCCAGTGTCCCACCACCCCAACCCCCAGGCCATGGACAGATAGCGATTCGCGGAGAATGTAAAGGTACCTGGCAGGCACACGGCACATCTTTAAGAAAAAAAACCGAAATAAACATGCTAATTAATTAGGTGCGACCGACACGTAATTATCGGCCCAGATCAGAGACGACGCAATTGGAAATCGGCACTGATCTGGGCTGACAATTACGGGCGGCACCTAATTAATTAGCATGTTTGTTTTGGCTTTTTTCTTGAAGATGTGCTGTGTACCTCCCGGCTACCGCTGGACCCCTGCGTTCTTCGCGGCAATGTATCGCTCAGCGGCCTGGAGGGTGGGGGGCCACTGCACCACCCAAACTCCGACCACTCAGCCTAACACACCATCAGTGTGCTCGGCGCTGTCCCGATTCCCGTAAGTGATACTACACTGTACATACGTTATTTCTACTTTATATCGGCTGTGTATTTTTACGTGTTATTTGGTATGATTTGGCAGCTTCATAGCTTAAAGGTTAATGGAGAGCACTTGTGTGTATTTTTGCCAACAGCGCTTGTGTGAGATTTTCTGCCGACGGCGCTTGCGTGAGATTTTCGTTCCAAAGAACAGTTCAGTAATGATTGTGGAAAAGTATTTCTACTTTATATAGGCTGTGTATTTATCATATCATTCCTGCTTTTACTATATGTTACTGTTATTTTAGGTTTTATGTGTTATTTGGCATGATTTGGTAGGTTATTTTTGGGTCTGCGAACACTCACAAAATTTTCCCATATAAATAAATGGTAATTGCTTCTTCGCTTTACGACATTTCGGCTTACGAACCGTTTCATAGGAACGCTCTACCTTCGGGGGGGCGGGGGAAACCTGTACGCTATTCTTGGTTGGTGCAACTGTAACGAAACCCAATTTCCCTCGGGATCAATAAAGTATGACTATGACTATTTGCCTAATGGCACAACAGGTCCACAGCAGATGCCATCTCTTTAACTCTTCACTCAACCCTGGGAAATCTGGACATCAAAGATGCACACATCAGGATGCTGTTTATCAACCACAGCTTGGCATTCAATACCATCATCGCCTTAAAACTAATCAATAAGCTCCAGGTCCTTGGCCTCAATATCTCCTTGTGCAATTAGATCCTCGACTTCCTCACTTGCAAACCCCAGTGATGCACAATCTCCATCAGCACAGATGCACTGCAAGGCTGTGTGCTTAGCCCTCTGCTCTGCTTGCTTTACACTTGTGATTGTAAGGCTAAGCACAGCTCCAATTGCAGGCTTAAGTTTGCTGACAACACCACTGTCATGGGCGGAATCAAAGATGGTGACGAATCAGCACATAGGAGGGAGATTGAAAATCTGGCTGAGTGGTGCCATAACAACAACCTCACTCAATGCCAGCAAGACCAAGGAGCTGATTATTGACCAGGTGGAGGAAACTAGAGGTCCATGAGCCAGTCCTCATTTGGGGATCGGAGGTAGAGAGGGTCAGCAACTTTAAACTCCTCTCTTATCATTTCAGAGGACCTGTCCTGGGCCCAGCATGCAAGTACAATTATGAAGAAAGCACGGCAGCACCTGTACTTCCCTTAGAAGTTTGCAAAGATTCGGATGATATCTAAAACTGTGACAGACTACTATAGATTTGTAGTGGAGAGTATATTGACTGGTTGCATAACAACTTGGTATGGAAACTCCAATGCCCTTGAAGGGAAAATCCTGCAAAAGATAGTGGATATGGTCCAGCCCATCACAGGTAAAGTTATCCCCACCAGTGAGCATATCTACATGGAACACTGTAACGGGAAAGTAGCATCCATCATCAAGAACCTCTACCATTCAGGCCATGCTCTCTTTTCACTGCCGCCATCAGGAAGGTGGTATAGGAGCCTCAGGACCCACCCAACCCGGTTCAGGAACTCCTCAACCATCAGGCTCTTGAACTAAAGGGGATAACTTCACTCATCCCAACACTGAACTGTTTCCGCAACCTATAGACTCTCTTTCAAAGACACTTCATCCAGACATCCCACCCTGCAAAAACTCATTTCAGGGAGGTAGCACCATCAATTTGCGGGAGACTCTCAGAACTTCTGGGAGAGGTGGGATGTCTGCAATAGAGTAGCTCCTTAGCAGCTAGCCAGCTAGTTTAAATAACGTTAGCTATGCTAATGAACGAATGACACCTGTTAAACTCACCTCAACATGTCTTTTACAGTCTTGACCCACCATGGGCAATAGAAGAGTCACTGTTGCAAACAGTGCAGCAAGCAACACTGTCATTATTGTTGACCCCTATTAGGCAGGGATACACTTTAGGGTAGTCTGGGGTGACGTACATTTTATATTTTCTTTTTTTGGAACACTCTGCCATGGCGCGTGCGCTCTCTCGCACTCGCTCTCTCTTTCGTGGTCGCTCTCGTGTATGCCCACAAGAATTTCAAAGTTGCATATGGTGACATACATGTACTTTGATACTTTGCACTTTGATTTCATCATGTCTCTAATTTGTATCCTGTAGATTATAGAAAGACTTTGAGGCATTGGAAGATGATTTGCTTGATCTCTGATTTGCATTTTTTTAGCTACAGTATTGATCGGCACACAGCTAGATGTGTAGTAGTCAATGGTAAACCCTCACATGATGGTGCTGAGTTAAATGCTATTGGAAGTCACGATGTTGTGGTTAATGTCCCTGCTTACTGGGGTTGGCTTGGTATAGAATGATCCAAACCTAGTCCAAACCAAGAATCAGTGAGCAGGTTATTTAAATGCAGTTTGCTTGCACTTTCGGTTATTTTGAATAGTTGCTGATTATAAGTGAACTTGATTGGATTAGTTGTTTTCTATGGCTAGGACATGGCTGAATAATTTTCTACTTGAGTAGATACTGGTATTGCAACTGCACTTGGGACACGCTGCTTGGAGCACAGATCCGCAGCCAAGGTGGTGTTGGACTTGGCCATGCGTTTGTTCCCTTATCTTGTGCGCCATATTGGCTGAGGACTGGCTTTGGTCATGGTGAAGACCTTGGGAGTCGGCCAATTTGAGTCATTTGCCCAAATTTTTTGATTGCAGTTGATTAGAAATACTTTAACATTCTTTCAGCACACACTGTATTCCCTCACTGAGGGCTGGGTGATTCACGTTCATCTTTCCAGCTCTTAGCTTCTTCTCTCCCCCTCCTGTCTTCTCCCTTCATTTCGGATCTCCCCCTCCCCCTCCCCCTCCCACTTTCAAATCTCTTACTGTCTCTTCTTTCAGTTAGTCCTTACGAAGGGTTTCAGCCCGAAACATCAACTGTACTTCTTCCTATAGATGCTGCCTGGCCTGCTGCGTTCACCAGCATTTTATCTGTGTTGCTTGAATTTCCAGCATCTGCAGATTTTCTGGTGTTCACGTTCATCTTCTATCAGTTGCTTCATAATCTACCATTTATCTCATTGTATACTGCAGAGCTTTGAAGTGAAGGTGTGATCTTTAGTTCCTGTGAAAGCTGTGTACTGATCTATTTTTATGGGCAGATGGAAGTGCAATGGGTAGATTGCTAACTGCAAGGCCAGGTAAGATTATGCCTCTTGTAGTCTTTCCAAATTCCCCCAGAGTCTGTAACCCTCAACCCTTTCTGCTGGCATTTTATGTGCTCCCAAACCGTGATTATGTGGTAGGGAAGTTCTAGGGAGTTTCTAAAGTAGGCTACATGGTGTGCACAACATTGTGGGCCGAAGGGCCTGTCATGTGCTGTATATTTCTATGTTCTGTATTCTCTTTGGTATTTGCACATTGTTTGTCTGTCCCGTTAGGTCTTTCATTAATTCTGTTACAGTTCTTGGATTTACTGAATATGCCCACAAGAAATCGACTCTTAAGGATGGTATATGGTGACATATATGTACTTTAATAATAAATTTACTTTAAACTTTGAACTTTAACTGTATGATCCTTGTGCAGGACCGCAGTATAATGAAAAGACATAGCATCAATACTATTTGCTTGCATTTTCAATATTGTATAATATTTTTATAATATTGTGCTGTGTGTTGTGGAACAGAATTTGATAACTGCTGCACACAGATATGCCATGTGTTTGAACAGCAACATAGAACTTAAGAGATGATTTAGAGGATAATCCTTTGCCAAATGTTTATTTTTAATACAGGAATGAGCATCAAACCCATACCTTGCAGTGGATGGGCAGTTTTTTGTACTCTAGTTCCACAAGACAATTTCTGATGGCATTGTGGAACATTCCACATTGCCCAAAGTCCATAGTTCAAAGTGAGTTTACTAGCCAAGTATGTATGTGTCACCCATATGCAACCAGTGATTCATTTTCTAGCAGGCAATCACAGTAAGTACAAGGAGCACAATAGAACCAATGAAAGACCGCACCCAACAGGATGGGAACACAGCCAATGTGCAAAATACAACAAACTGCAATTTAAAAAAAAGAAAAGACAGTAATAATAACAATAATAAATATCAAGCTCAGGACATGAAGAGTGCTTGAAAGTGAGTCGGTCGGTTGTGGGAATAGATAAGCGATGGGACGTGTGAAGTTATCCCCTCTGCTGGAAGATCCTGGTGGTTGAGGGGCAATAACTGTTCCTGAACTTCATGGTGCGGGTCCTGGAGCTGCTGTAGCTTTCTCCTGATGGCAGCAGCGAGAAGAAACCAGAGCCTGCATGACGGGGATTCTTGATGATGGATGCTGTTTTCCTGCGACAGCACCGTGCAGATGTGCTTATTGGTGGGGAGAGCTTCGCCCACAGTGGACAGTTTTTGTGAAGTTTTCTGTTCTAGGGAATTGGTGTTTCTATACCAGACTATGATGAAACCAGTCCATGTACTCTCTACCACATATCCATACAAGCTTGTCAAAGGTTTAGATGTCATGCTGATTCTTCGCAAATTTCTAAGGGCGGGGAGGTGTTGCTCTTTATAATGGCACATGTGTACTGGAGCTAGAACACATCTCCTAAAATAATTTAAAGTTGCTGATCCTGTCCACTTTTGATCCTCCAATGAGGACTGGCTTATGGATCTCTGGTTTTCCTTCCCTGAAGACAATGGTCAGCTGCTTGGTCTTGCTGAGGTTGAGTGAGAGGTTGTTATTGTGGTACTACTCAGCCCGATTTTCAATCTCACTCATATACTGATACATCACCACCTTTGATTTGGCCAGCTACAGTGGTGTCATCAGCAAACTTAAGTATAGCATTGGAGCTGTGCTTAACCTCAGTCATTAGTGTAAAGCAAATAAGTCAAGGGACTAAGCACATAACCTGTACTGATGGAGATTGTGGATGTTGTTGCCAATCCGAACTGTCTGAGGTCTGAAAGTAAGGAAAACGAGGAACCATTGTACAAGGAAGTATTGAAGCCAAGGTCTTGAAGTTTATTGATTAGTTTTGAGGGGATGATAGGATAGAATGCTGAGCTGTGGTTTATGAAGAGCATCCTGATTATACCTGACTTGAACACAAAGTGAATCACATGCAAGCTCCTTTCTGTGGTAATCTTCATGTATTAAATAATGAAACAGAATCCTACCTCAGGATCAGGAATTATTTATACTTATTATCAGATTCTTAAGTTTTTTATTTTTGGAATAAGCTTAAAATATCTGAATTATGTTGATCATAATCTTGCATCTGTTGTGTAGAAGTGAGTAATGCCTTCAAAGACGTAAATGTAACTTTAATTCTGTTTCTTCTCCAAAGCTGCTGGCTTCTGGTGTGGAGTAGTTTTCCACTGCCTCTAATAGTCCTCTGGTGGCTTGATCAAATGCCCATCTTTCATGGGAGCCTAGACAACGTCGGTCCTGGGCCATTTATCCCAAAGTAAATTGCCGTGTTGCATGTGTACACAAGTGTGTGATCTCTAAACAATGGTATCTCAGCTGCTTATCCAGATGGAAAGTAATATGATTTTTAGTATTAATTGCTCCCTGCTGCAGATTTGTGGACATATTTGACCTCTATTGCAGATGGCTTGCTGTTCATACAGAAACAAATAACTGCTGTTGCTATTTTGTGAAGGTGCAGTTAATACTCATGGGGGAAGGGTTATATAAAGAGTGCCACTTGTTTATCACAGTAGGTGAATGTTCAGTGGGGACGCATCAAGCAAGTTAAACGATCACTGAACTCTCTGTGGACTGCTCTTCCACTATAGGTATTGCCGCTGACATGAATCCAGCGGCAAAAGAAAACTTAATGGCACTTTCGGAAATCTCGGCTCCTAAAGAGCACAGGGCAGTAAGTGTTGGCAAAGTGCGGTTGGCACCAGGGTGCTCTCCCAACGTGTACAACACACGTAGCTGAAGAAGTATCGCCGCTCTTTCAACACAGCTGGCTCAGAATCCCTGCCCAAGCACTGTTGTCACACGTTCTGTAGCAGTTCAGGGAGCTGCCTTGCAAGGGTGGTTGTAGATGGAGCTACAAACACGAGCTGAGCTCACTACAAATGAACCGAGAGAGGGGGAAAAACACACACTTGGATTGTTGGGAAATACAGTCAGTGCTTTGTTCGGACTTGTAATAAGAAGCAGACAATTGAAACATCTGCCATCTCCTGTGCCTGCAATAATCTGGCATTTGATTGTTTGGGAGTCCTTTTGGTTTATCACGTAGCACACTCGTTAGTCCAGTTAGTGTGAGCAGAGCAGGGGTTGTTTAGAGGTTTCCTGCTCCTTTTTGAACTCACTGGCTTCACTGGAAAATTTATTCTATTATAATTTTTTAAATATGCTTGGGATTTACAGGAATAATATCCAATAATCCAAAAAAAAATTTGTTGGTCCAGAACCACCAAAGCACCAGATTATCAGAAGTTGTCTGTGTTTGTTTTCGAGGAAGAGAAGATTTGAAAGTGATTTTAAATTTTGGGTCAAGTCAGCTGTCTGTCTTTTGTGTTTTTTTTTTTGCTGACATCACTAGAAATAACAGGTAAGAAGACATTAATATTATTAGTGAGCTTGCTGGCCTCAACAGTTTTCAAAGTGCTCTACAGCCAATCACCTTCCACTGTCATACAGGTAACATAGTATACAATTTGCTCAGGACAAAGGGGACCAGAAATACCAATGAGCTAAATGACCAAGACATCTCTTTGGGGTATTGGTTGGGTATCTTTGGCAAGAGGTGGGAAGTCTGCTTCCCTGCTTCAACGATCCCGTGACTGTATTTCTACGTTCATCTGCGAGATCAGGACACCAGGGCGTGGTAACTGATGATGCAAGTTACGGTGCATGCAAAGCTGCGTCGTATTGGGAGTATCATCCTTGGGTAAAGGTGCTTTGAACTTACAACCTGTAGATGTAAGAGGTTGCTGTGGCTGAGACTGGATCCAATTTTTCAACATTGGGAAGGGTCGTTGAAGTAGCCGCAATCTCCTACACTCATGCTTAGGACACTGAAGACAGGTCCCAAGTTGCTGCCAATTGCAAACAGCAGCTGCACAGGCCCACCACAGTGCTTCGCCATTCATAAAAATGACCTCAGCAATGAGAGGTTCATTTTACTGAATAATGTACCTAATGAAATAAAAGATGTGCTCAGTGAGGGCGTTAGCTGCGGACAGGAGACTAATGTGTGTTTCATTGACTTTCTGAATAGATGTTTCCGAGTCCAAAGTTCCAGGGCAAGCTCCTTCGACAAAGGAAGTCAAACAGAGTGCTTAGTGTGATGGTAACTGTATTAGTATCACATATACAGCATATTCTGCAGGACTGTTTAGTGGCCAGAGGTTTGCTGTCTTGGTACAGCAGCTGTCACACCTGAATTGCCATTTTGCTCTTTTCACAGTCAAATTTAATACTTATCAAGCCCCTCCCCTTGAACAAACAAGCACCTTGTGCATTATTTCAAATGGGTTGGGCAGTTTTTCTGTTGGGATCAATGAGGTCAATCATCAGCTGGTTTGTTAATGTGCAGTTCTTTATAATGATGAGAAACTTTACAGATTGTACAGATATGTCCCTGATTCAGATTAATCCCGAACATTATTGAAATTGGGATTCTGAGGAATGGTGAATAAAATAATGTGCATTTTATTTCAATCCTTTTTTTTAAGCAAAAGCTAGATCCAATTAAAATTGTCAGCACAGGCCTAAGGTTAAGATGTGGGACAGGTCGGTTGGTGGCAACTTAGCTCTTGCAGAAGCTGGATATTGAGGGAAGCAGTTAAGGCCAGAGAGCTTAAGACAACGATCACCTGTCTTCGTGGGGTGCCCTGTCTTTTATTTTGACTGTATACTGGTTAAACTGCAGCCGCACCTGTGAGTTGATGATGACAGGAATGTCTCAGGAGAGATGCTGTTTGTCTGGCCACAGCATAACACCTCAAATATTGTGCATTCTAGAACAAATTATGCAAGGAAGAATATAACTATTGCTCTTAATATCCAATCTTTAACATAGGCTTATTTTGCTTTCAGCTTGAAATTTTTAAAATGCAAAATATTAACATGAATGATTTTGTGGTAATGGGGGATGCAAGTGAAAAAACTGGGGATTAATTTGCGTGATGCGTCTCTGATACTGGAATTGGGAGGCAGGAAAAAAGCTCTGACCATCAGTTTGTGCTTCTGCCATCCTGTTTGTCACATGATACCATAACAGTATAACAAATCGTAGAAATCAGTTTTGAGAACCTGTCTCCTTCCAGTCCGTGGTACACAGTGAAAACAGAAGTGGGAGAAGGCTTTAGATTGACCTCACCAATAGGCTACACATATCATAAACACAAGAAAATCTGCTGCAGATGCTGGAAGTCCAAAGCAACACACACACAATGCTGGAGGAACTCAGCAAGCCAGGCAGCATCTGTGGAAGAGAGTAAACAGTCAATGTTTCGGGCCGAGACCCTTTGTCAGGTCCTAAAGAGGGGTCTCGGCCTGAAACGTCAGCTGTTTAGTCTTTTCCACAGATGCTGCCTGGCCTGCTGAGTTCCTCCAGAATATTGTGTGTACAACTACCCACATCCTGCTGTAATTTACCCCTCTATATTATCACAAAGACAAACTAATTTGCATTTTAGTGTCTCAATGTTAGTTATGCTGTTGTCTCCTTGGAGAGCCCAGTTCGTAGTCTGCCCACTCATTAGAACTTCTTTCCACAGGCATGTTTAAATTTACATTCCTTCACACAGACCATGAACTTTGTTTCTATTCCAGTAAAGCTGAAGCGGTTTATCTAGTCCCTTTTAGAATCTTATAAAAAGCAAATGCATGCTCTTTATCCAGTACAGATTTGTCCAATTAATTCAAACCTTCGTAATCCTGACTGATTCTAATTCTTATGTGTACTGTAGGTGTTCCTCAGTGGATGGGTGACGTATTGCTTAATGACTACATCTGGTGTGAAAGGTTAGATGTGAGGGAAATAGTAATCATCATCCAGAAATGAATATGTGAAAAGTGGGGATGCAAAGCCCTTGTATGTGTTTGTCCCACGGGTTTAAAATCTTGCCCTTGCTCATGATCATACTGTTCAGAACATTTTACTTGCTTTCTAAAGGGTCAGCAAAATTACACAAGGGCTTCATTTATTTCTTAGCAGGGAAAACTTCTGTGCAAAAGGAACATACAGAAAGCAGATTCAACAGATATAAACCCAATGGCCACTTTATTAGGTACATCTGTACACGTCGTTAATGCAAATATCTAATCAGCCAATCATGCGGTAGTAAATCAATGTATAAAAGCATGCAGACATGATCAAGAAGTTCAGTTGTTGTTCAGACCAAATATCAAAATGGGGAAAATGTAATCTAAGTGAGTTTGACTATGAAATGAATTGAATTGACTTTATTTCTTACATACTTCACATACATGAGGAGTAAAAATCTTTACAGTATGTCTCTCAGTGTGCAATGTGCAATCATAGTAATTTATAATAAATAGAACAGTCAATGTAACATAAAAATACACTCAGCTCACCATGAGTTAATCAGTCTGATGGCCTGGTGGAAGAAGCTCTCCTGGAGCCTGTTGGTTCTGGCTTGTTAGTGCCAGATAGGGTGGTTTGAGTATCTCAGAAATTGTCGATCTCCCGGGATTTCCATGCACACCAGTCTCCAGAGTTTACAGAGAAAAGTATCCAGTAAGCGGCAGCTCTGTGGGCAAAAGTGCCTTGTTATTGAGAGAGGTCAGAGGAGGACGGGGAGACTGGTTCAAGCTGACAGGAAGGCGACAGTAATTTAAATTACCACTCATTACAACAGTGATGTGCAAAAAAAATCCCTGAATGCACAACACAAAGTGGATGGGCAACAGCTGAAGACCACAGACAATCACTGGCCACTTCGTTAGGCACAGGAGGTACTTAATAAAGTGCCTCAGCGTGTATTTTCAACAAAATCTGAGACCGTATAAATTGAGTTTTTTTGCAAGAGTGGAAGCTTTTGTGGTTTAATACAGTGCTGGTGAATTCTGATAAACGCATTTTACACAGAACATCTACCAACTAATTCTGGATTGTTTTTTTTCAGGGATGATGGGGTGTGTGAGGCTGGAAAAATATCAGGGGCATGACTCATCTTTACAAGGAACAGGGAATGCCCATTAGTTACAGTTATGACTAAACGTTATTATAAATCTTGCAGACCTAATTAGAAAATCTTCCAAGTAATTTACTCACAGTTAAGTGAAGGAAACCCAAAGAGCTTGCACGACATGCTTCCTCTCTGTAAAGTTTTGCATTTCATCATCCTCCTAGACTAATAAATTGCATGCTTTTTTTTTCAATTGAATATTAGCTAAAGCTGATGAGAATAATTGGATACTCTAAAATTCAATTTGGTGTTGGCTTTTAGTTGTTACTAATTCCCTTCAATACTTAGTCTAAATTTCTCACAGATTGTAACTCAGTCTTGGGTTAATATTTGGTTCGATGGTTAAATAGTTTGTCTGACAGCCAGTCCAAGGGAAAGGAGCCAGTGGGGGTGGGGGGGGGGGAGGTAATACGAATCAGTTGAAATGAAAACTTAGTTGTTGCTGTTGAAATGGACTGCCACATTTAGTCCCTAAAATCAAACTTAATTGGAAATTATTGAAACCTCAGCCTCAACACCTCCATGTAGATGCATGGTGGAGATATATTTACTATTTACATCATGGTCTGGTACGGAAACACCAATGCCCTTGAATGGAAACAACTGCAAAACTAGTGGATGCAGCCCAGTCCATCACAGGTAAACCCCTCCCCACCATTGAGCAGACTTACAAGTAATGCAACACACGCAAAATGCTGGAGGAACGCAGCAGGCCAGGCAGCATCTGTGGAAGTGAATAAACAGTCAACATTTCAGGCTGAGGCCCTTCTCCAGGACTGGGAAGGCAGGGGGGTGGGGAGTATTGCTGTAGCAGGAAGGCAGCATCCATCATCAAGGACCCCCTCCATTCAGGCAATACTCTCTCCTCAGTACTGCCATTGGGAAGCAGGTACAGAAGCCTCAAGTCCCACACCACCAGGTTCAAGAACAGTTATTACCCCTCAAACATCAGGATCATGAACCAAAAGCGCTAACTTCAATTACCCCACCATTGAACTGATTCTACAACCTGTGGACTCAATTTTAAGGACTCTACAACTCATGTTCTTGATTTTTATGCTTGCTTGTTTATTTGTTTATTTATTATTTTGCACATTTTATCTTTTGAACGTTGTTTGGCATGTGTGGTTTTTTCATTGATTCTGTTGTGTTTCTCTCTATTTACTGTGAATGCCTTCAAGAAAATGAATATGTACTTTGATAATAAATTTACTTTGAGGAAGGTAAAGTCTCCACAGTCTCCAATGGGTTCCCCATTAGTAAGCCAGGAGGCTATGGATTTTACCAAACTATCAGTACTAGTGGATGACTTTGTTGTTGCAATTCATCTTCGGGACTAGTCTGTAACAAGTTCATGTTTACCAGGACAATTTCTTCCATGTTTTTGATTTAAGTTAAATGTGTGTTTTTTTTTTGGAGAAATAGACTTCCAGTAGTAACTGGACCTCTGACATGATTCTGGGGGGAATTTGGAGCAAATCAGGAGTTTACATCACCCCAGTATTGTAGGTGTAACCGTGAGGTGTCTCTTTGCAACATCTTTGGTGCATTTTTCAATGTTTCGTTAGTTAAATTTGCTAGTGACTGTTTAAAGGCTGTAAACTCAGTGCAGGGATGTGGTTCAATATAGAATATGTGATCTTTGGGCAAGTCAAAATCAGGTTTAATATCATCAGCATATGACATGAAATTTGTTGCCTTTGTGGCAGCAGTATAATCTGATACATAACATTAGAGAGGGAAAAACATGAATTACAGTCAGTATATCTATATTAAATAGTTAAATAAGTAAGACAAAAACAGAAATTTAAAGAATTAGTGAGGTAGTGTTCATGGGCTCAATGTCCATTCAGAAATTGAACGAAGCCCTAATCTTGTAATAATCAATAAAATGGAGGAGGCTGTTGGAAGGTTTCACTTTGCAGCCTCTGTCAGGGATACAGTTTTTCATTTACTAAGCTGCAGATGGATTCCTTCCTTTCTTGCTGTCAGGAATATTAAGTGTGTATTAGCATAAAATTTACTCTCTAGGAAGCTGAGTGTTACTAGGATTGGATGACTCTTTCAAGTTGGATACAGCTCTTCCATCATTATATTTTTTATTCTAGAGGTATACACCCAGGTGTAATGAAGCTCCTTGCTTGCGTGAAGCTCACAGTAAACAGTGTACCCGGTAATCATAAATACAGTAACGTGCAAAACAACCGGCTGATGCAGGGATAGTGGTGCAGAAAGAAATGCCAAAGTGGTGAGATTGGAAGAGGGAGAGTTAAAGTTTTAGGAACACAGGTAGAGTTCATTATAAATTATTTTTGTTCGCCTTTTGCATTGCATTGTCCAGCCTGCAGTGTAAACACTAATGTGTGAAAAATTCTTTCCGAATCTTTCTTGAGCCATTGAAGATAACATTTCCTTAACCCCTTTTACAACCTGAGGAGTACTGCTGAAGTGTTGCCACTGTGTCACATAGGGAGGATGGCAGCTGATATTGCATGAACAGTACTGTTGTTTCACATCTGCACCCTTTTACATCTGTTAACAGCTTTTGAGGGCTGTCAGCTGATTCCATGGCACATGACCATGAGCTGCTGGCTCACGGCCACAGTTGCACTGTTTGCTGACTGCCGTTTCCATCGCAAAAAAACAGAACAATGCACATCATCAATGACCTCAGCATCAGTACAGATGGAGGAATAGCAAGGCCCTCTCAAGCCTTAGTAATAGTCAGGGAATCCACTGCTACCTACATCAAAGCCAACACCTGAATGATTTCAGGTTACAAATCAACACTGAGTGTTTCTATTGATTTCTTAATTTCTGATATCAAACAAACTGTGGTAGTGGTGCCAAGCTTTGCAGAGTTCTCAATGAGTTAGTGAATGCACTTCTTATAGGTCCTTTAAAAGTATTTTCAGACACAATGAAGCCCTTGTATCTTTATGTACATGGTTAGTACTTGCAGAAGAGTTGCATCGATTTTCTCATGTTTCTCTGCACAACTGTTTGTAACCACGGTCAGTGCTGAAACAAGTCAAGATGATGCTTAAAGCTGCAATTAAGGGTTTTGGTTTTGTTCCCAATTAATTGCTTTCCTTGTCCATTCCCATAGAGGCTGTGGTGTGTGTGGGAGGTGGTGCTGAGTACAGCCCGGTGAAATGCTCTGATGCATCTTGGGAGACAGCACAGGTTGCGTCCAAATTGTAGCCATGTGTGCGAGAGTGAGCACGGTGGTCTCGAGCTTGAGTTCTTCAGTGGAGTGTTTGGCATGTATGAAGCCTACGTACTGATGCCAGATTTTTTCATTCATAGGTCATGTATAGACTCTTCCGTTTGATGCCACTTGCAAAAGCATTAGGAGGGCTTTTGACTACTCCTGTCTCTCTAATATTTTCCATGTCTTCAGCTGTTGTGAGCTTCATGTTTGGTATTGCTTGGACTGTTGCCATGGCTTAGTCTGTGGTTGTGACATCAGCGTACAAGTTGACAGTCTAAATAGTGCTTCTGGGGGAAGTGAAAGTAAATGAGTTTTATTGCGGCTTTTCTTTAACTTGGCATCCCAAAGTTCCACCTTTTCCCAAGAAATGCCAACGTGGATGTGTTTTTATCAAGGCGATTGTTGAAATGGGGGGGAGGTACAGTTTAGGAGAAGGAAGGGAGAGATACGATGTCTGAGGACCACTGCATATGCAATAAAATGACCACCATATATCTGTTAATCATATTCTGATTAATTGACTATTGAACTTGTTCTGTTGGGATTCCAGGTACTGGTTGTAGTTTTAATAATTTAGAATTCAGACAAGAATAGGGTTGATTTTGTTGATTTCTTTTTGCAAAGAAGAAGCCAGTAATATTGCCTTGGAGAGTAGAGAATTAAACTTTCAAACTGCTCTCAAGGAATGAGGAAGTCCAACTTCCCCAGTGGTGTCCATCCATCTGTGTTCAAGCACTGCCTTAATTCCAATTGAACATTGTTATATTTTGACATAATTTCTGAACAACCTCACTAGAGCACATTTATTTAATATCTAGTCTGGACTTTGAAACTCTGCTGCTTTAAAAACCAGAGACAAAATTTGCCAAGTAATGTTTATAAATTTTCAGATTTGTTCATTATTCCCATAATCAAGACTGTGTTGCTAAGTAACCCCGGAGTTTTTTTTAAATGTTATGAAGCTATCAATTCTTAAATCAATATTTATTTCCACTGCATATTTGCTCAGCATCTTGTGCACTTATGATCGCAAACTAGCTGGAAACATTTTAATAACTGTATCTGAGTAAGCATTCATTAATTATTGCTGAATTAAGTAAATGTAAATACAAAAAAAGCACTCAAATTAGTGAAGTGAACTTTGTGCGTAATGTAATGAACTGAATTTGAGCCAGCTGGCAGTGGGAAGTGGACTGACATTTCAGGATGAGGGGAAATTGGTTCTTGTGTTGAAAACTGGAAAGCTTTAGTGTTAACCCCTCAGATCAGAGCACACACAGCTTTGGAAACAGACACCCGCTTTCATTGGAGTGACAAAACAACAAAGCCAGGCTTGTCAAATTTCTTGATCAAGTATAAATATTCTATCCTGGGTACTTAAGTTCTGCTGCTGCTATCTGGAGTGCAATTAGAGAGGGTTTAAGGTGCTGTCAGAACAATATGCCATTAATACTTTGGAAAAAAAACATTTGGATATGCTTCAGGATGAAAGAAAACCTCTGGCTTCATTCACAGCCTTTATTGGTTCTGACTGGGCTGAAGCAGGGAAACATTCAGCAGAGCTCCCACTTCTGATTCATTATCCAGAAAGCCAGCTATAAGCCCCTGCCTATGGCAGCATTGCATTTAAGTCATTGGACTAGTGTCCAAAGCCCTGGACTATTGATCCACACTCCACTGTGATAGCAGAAGTAAATAAACCAGACTGTTGGACAAACTCATCTGGTTCACCAAAATCCTTCCCAATCTACTAGTCCTAATACATCTCTCTTTCCATGCATAACATGGAAACAAGGCCTTTCGTCCCACCTCGTCCCTGTTGACCTCGATGCCTGTCCGTACTAATCCCATTAGACTCTCTCCCTGTGCTCCTTTCCTATCCAAGGACCTGTTCAAAAGCCCTTTTTTAAATGTTGCAAGCATTGTAATAGTATCTGCCTCTACCACCACCTTAGAGCTCTTTTGAATTTCTCCCCCCTCATCGTAAATCTGTGTCTTTTAGTTCTCGACCCCCACCGCCCTAGAAAAAAGGATTCTGACTATTTATGCTAGTCATAATTTTATATACTTGCATATGATCAGTTTCAAACTCCTGCATTCCAGCAGGAATAATAATAATAATCTGCATCTGCAGATTATTTTGTGTTTAGAAATAAATGCTGCCTGTTCAATCTTTCCTTATGACTCAATCATCCATTCCAACATTTACCATCAAAATATGTATACAGAATACAACTCTGAGATTTGTCTTCTCCAGATAGACAAGGAACAAAGAAACACCATGGGACCCGTTGAAGGAAACATCAGTCACCCAATGCGTGAAAGAACAAGCTGTGTAAACGGCAAAAAGCGACACACAGAATGTCAAACATCAAACCAGGAGGCCAGTATTATTCAGTTTAGTTCAGTTCAGCGCTGTGCCGCTAGCCCACTACTGAAGCGCCTCCGTATTGATCGCCCCGATCAAACTGCTCAAAAACAGCAAAAAAAAAAGAGTAACCAGAATCCAGAAATATATGCACCATGAACCTCAAAGTCCCCCAAAACGAGTCCATAGCCACGCCGATCAATTCTTGCAGCATGGAACTAAAGTCTCCTGCACTTTCCTCCGACGGCAGGTTAGCGTGAGAGAGAGGAAGACCGGTCAAACACAGGCAGGCAGCGCCAAAAGCCTGCCTGTCCTTTGCTTTTATCCTCCTTAACTTCAACCTTACTTGGCGCCTCAGTCGAAGAGAAGCAGTGGAGTTGATCATGGGGTCGTGCCCCCAATGCCTCAAACAGAGGGAGGCAATGGAGTTGATCATGGGGTCGTGCCCCCAATGCCTCAAACAGAGGGAGGCAATGGAGTTGATCATGGGGTCGTGCCCCCAATGCCTCAAACAGAGGGAGGCAATGGAGTTGCCCCTGAATCCAGGCCTCCAGGCTGCGCACTCCGCTGTAAACTCCCGTGGAGATAGCAAAGCGCCAGATGGCTCAACCAGTCCAAAAACACACCATCAACTCAGGTTCCAGTTGCAGTAGGGTCATATTCGAAAGAAGTGGTAGTAAAAGAAGTAGTTTTGTGAACTGTCGCCGTTGGTCACGTTGTTCGCTGGCGCCATCTTGCCAGGCTCCATCCTGTCCTCCCCATGTTTCCATATTTTTCTACAAACTTAGAAGGAAGCCGTCTCAGCCCATTGAAGTCTGTTCCAGCTCACAGAAAAGAAACTGCTCCAACTCCTCAACAGAATCTGTCACTCACCTGCGCAACCTACCAACCCATAGCACTTGGACAAATCCCAGGGAAATGGTGTAAACTCCACACAGGAGGCCCCAGTGTTCAGTATTGAACCTGGATCTCTGGAGCTGTGAAGTACGAGCTGTGCCACTCTTCCTGCCCAGAGACCCTAAGCCCGTCAATGTGCCGACATTGAACTGCTTCCTTAGTTTGGCAGGGGACTTGACGTTAGAGTTGGACTTTGAATGGCAGAGTTGCCATTGAAGGAGAAGGTGTGGATGTTGCACATGAGCTGGATGTGGGCAGGCATGTTTACTGTGATGTAATGATGTAATAATGTTACCACAGTGTGATCCCCACAGGGCGTGCTTTCTCTTCCGAATTTACCATGTATCATTAGAATTAAAGCAAAGTAATGCACTGTCTCTGTAAACTAGTGTAATGGTACTTTTTAAAAAAATGAAAACTCGCTAAAGAAAGTGTTCATTTGTCACTTGGTCGATTTTAAAAATTTCAGCAAGTAGCTGTGAGTTCCCATGGGAAATATTTGCGGTGTTGTCTTTAAGGATTTTATATGCAATGATGTAATGAACCGTAGAAATCCCCAAAATGTCTTGATGTACAAGTGTTCTGCTATTTCAGGGGGGAACAAAAACTCATGATTTGTTTTTTTTTCTCTGTTTTCCAGCATTAAGTTGTTAGCTGTGCAAGAAATTACTGATCGAGAAGTCTTGGAAAAGGTAAGTTTTTTTTTAAACCATCTGTTTATTTTTAAATAATTGTGAAAATCTTGCAAGAATGGTTCAACTAATGGAAGTTGACAGGTCATTCAAGAACAATCATCGTTCCTTTGGCTCAGTCACTGAAAGCCATAGATAATAAAACTCACATACGGCTGCATTCAATTCTGGTCGCCCCATTACACGAAGGATGTGGAGGCTTTGGACAGGGTGCAAAAGAGATTTGCCAGGATACTGCCTGGATTAGAGGGCATCTGTTATAAGGAGAGATTGGACAAGCTTTTGATGTTTCCTCTGGAATAGTGGAGACGAAACCTAATAAAAGTTTTTAAGATTATGAGAGGCAAAGATAGACACCTGGTTTCTTTTCCCTAGGGTTGCAATTTCTAATTCTGGAGTTCTTGAGTTTAAAGTGAGGGGGTTAACTTCAATGGAGGTGTGCGGGGCAATTTTTTTTACACAGTGACGGGTGCCTGGAATGCACCACCAGGTAAGTACGATAGAGCGGGTTGAGAGGCTTTTGAATATGCAGAGATGGAGAAAAATGAACATTGTGCAGGCAGAAGGAGTTAATTTAGTTAGGCATTTAATTATTAGTTTAATTAGTTTGACACCACATCATGGCCTCTTTCTGTGCTGCTCTGTTCTGTAATCAGAGTGAAGCTGCATCAGTTGGCGCTGAGTATCTCTGGCTCTGGTGGAGATGGGAGTTCTGGTGTTTCAAGGGCCTCAGCAGCTGTCTGTCAGCTCCATAGAACGGCTTTGGCTGACCCAGGCTGGAGACCAGGGGGTGTGCACCCATGCATTGAACCCCGGGGTTCATGATTGGTGACACATGCGTGTTGATCAAGTCTGGGATCTTGGTGTTGGCATTTCTTATGTTAACATACCCTCTTTCCTGGTGGCATAGAGCACAAATTCAAGAAAATGTCCTTTTTGAAAACACCTTTCACAGCTTCAGCAGACACCAACCTGCTTTAAAAAGAGAGACATGACTGTAGCACTGGCCTGGGATCGTGGTGAGCCCCAGGTTCTGCCATTAGGTGCGGGCTATTGATAGATTTATAGATGCCGTCATATATACACATGCCCATACATTTCAGCACTTCATTCACTTAACCTCCTTGCTCCAATTCTCTCATGGCCTGGAATTGAACTTTATTAAATTACAGTATCTCTGCTAAAGCTTATTGTTCATATTCCCAGGAGAGAGCATATGAGGCACTGGACTGTTTGCAATAAAACTCTTGGTTGATTATATTTATATATTGCCCTTCTACATTTCCAGAAACTAATAGCCTTTTTTCCACAACGTGTGTCAGTAGGATGCTTCCTGTCATGAGCAAGTAAAATGAAAACTGCTGAGCTAAGGTACAGGAGGGTTGCTGCCAAAGTGAATCATGACCTGATTTGCATTCTGAAAGAAAGCGTACACAAGTGGAGTTGTAAATATATTCAACATTTATTGGTGTTAAGATTCAAAGTACGTTTAATATCAAAGAATGTATAAATTATCCAGCCTTGAGATTTGTCTGTTTACAGGCAGCTGCAAAGCAAGAAACATGAAAGAACCCAATTTTTAAAAAAAGACCAACCCCCAATACATGGAGAAAGAAGGGGGAGAAAAGCACAAATCATGCAAGCATTAGAAGTGAAAAACAACAGCTATAGCACTGCGAACCAGATTGAGTCCTTAAGATTCAAATCCCCAGCGTAGACCCAGAGCCTCATTATTCAGTTCATCATATTAGTGGGGCAAATCGCCACAAAGTTCACAGACATGAAGCACAGCAGTCGGGGCAGTCTCACAGCCTCGGTGTCACGAAGAGAGAAGCCCCAGACTCACTGGGCCAGCGTTTAAATTGTCCGATCAGCGGACCGTACCTCATGTTAGGACCCAGGCTACACTGTGGCGAATCGGTCCAGTGGCCTAGTACACGTCACCGAGTGATTCGCTTCAGGCCTAGATTTCGCTGCTCGATCTCTTCAAGTGGGCTCAGCGTGTAGAGCAGTATAGCCGTGCAGCTGAGATAGTTGGATAGGCATTGGAATTCCTCCGCTGTGCCTTGGCTTCTCCTTTCCGAATTGTTCACTCCAACTAGTACAGCTGCAACTCCTACTGCATCAACTTTGCTGTGTACTAGCATGGCACATCTTGAACTCACTCACCTCTTCATTGTTTGCGGAGATAGTTTACCACAATTTACTTCAAATAAAGTGTTATAGAAACATGGAAAACCTACAGCACAATATAGGCCCTTCGGCCCACAATGCTGTGCCGAACATGTATTTACTTCAGAAATTACCTAGGGCTACCCATAGCCCTCTAATTTTCTAAGCTACATATACCTGTCCATAAATCTCTTAAAAGACCCTATCGTATCCTCCTCTACCACCATCGCCAGCAGCCCATTCCATGCACTCACCACTCTCTGTGCAAAAAAAACTTACCCCTGACATCTCCTTTGTACCTACTTCTAAGTACCTTAAACCTGTGCCCTCTCATGTTAGCCATTTCAGCCCTGGGAAAAAGCCTCTGACTATCCAAATGATCAATGTCTCTCATCATCTTATACACCTCTATCAGGTCACCTCTCATCCCCCGTCGCTCCAAGGAGAAAAGGCCGAGTTCACTCAACCTATTCTCATAATACATGCTCCCAATCCAGGCAACATCCTTGTAAATCTCCTCTGCACTCTCTCGGTAGCATCCACACCCTTCCTGTAGTTGGGTGACCAGAACTGAGCACTGAGAACTGAGTATTTCAAGTGGTGTTGTTAGTAATGTTTTTAATTGAATTTCTTTGCTTTCAAACTACCAGTAAGCTGTCATATGCCTTCGGTAGCGCCATCTGAAACGGTGTTATTTGACATTACAGCATCAGCGACAATGGCATTTGGTTTTGTATTTCCTGCCCAAGAATTTGCTTGTAGCTGCATCAAAGGACATGAAGGCAAGAGGTTGGGCTGTCAGCATTTTGTCGTATAGATGGTAATAAAGAAGACAAGAACGACAAAGAGCTTTGAGGAAGGAAAACCGTGGTTGTGGTGGGCTGATGGGCCCGTTTGTGTTGTATAAATGTGAAATTCCAGAGCTTTGATGGAAGAAATTCCAGGGTTTTGGGATAGATAACTGAAGGCATTATATTGACATTGAGATGAAATGGTGGGGATTACAGAGGCCAGACGGAGAGAAACCCAGAACAATTGTAGGGCTTATGGAGGAGGCACAAGGCCACGGGGTAATTTAAACAGGAGGATGAAAATTTTAAAATCTGAAATGTTGGCTAGGAGTTCAGATGTAATTAAGATACTTTATTTCTGTTACCCTTTACACTTTCAAAAACTAATGGACTATTTCCACAGCGTGTGTCAGTAGGCTAGTAATATCTGTAGTGTCTCACTGCTTGTCCTCCCGTCAACCCGTCTTTCCACTTTGGGATTAACCAGTCAAGCAGCTGATTATCGCAACAGGAATGTTTGTTTGTTTCAGATTAATAGCAAATTATTTGGAGGCATAATATGCATGGTAAGTATAGAGTAAATGGCAGAACCTTCAGGAACTGTGATGTTCAGAGGGTCTTGGAGTACAAGCCCATGGCTCCCTGAAAGTGGCAACGTCAGTGGATAGGTTTACAAAGCAGACGTACGGTATAGTTGCCCCTTTTTTTTGGTTGGGGCATTGAATATAAACACCAGGAGATCTTGTTGCGATGTATTAAACTTTGGTTAGGTCACGTTTGGAATATTGTGTGCAATTTCAGCCACTGCCTAACGTGAAGCATGTGGAAGCTTTGGAGACGGTGCTTAAGAGATTCAGAAGAGATTACAGAGTGTTGGCTAAAAAAAAAAGTTGGACAAACCTGGCTTGTTTTCTCTGAAGTTTCGAAGGTTGAAAGGCAAACTGACAGAAGCATGTAAAATGGTCAGCGGTGTAGATAGGGTAGATGGTCAGAGTGTTTTTCCCAGGATGAAAACATCAAATCCTAGAGAGCATAGATTTGAGGTGTGCCAGGGGAAAATTAAAGGAAAGTGTGAGGGAATTTTTGTTGTACAGAGAGTGGCAAGTGTCTGGAGTGCACTGCCGTGGGAATGGTAGAAGCAGACATAACAACAACATTTAAACAAGCATGTGAGCAGGCTGGGTGGAGGGATAGATACAATGTGCAGGCAGATGAGATTAGTTTCGACTGGCATAGCCCGTTCCTGTGCTATGTCTTGTGTGTTTTTTGGAGTTTGTGGTAGACTGCCAGATAAAAGTTAGGAAAGCATATGTTTATAAGAATTGGAGAATCTCACTAATAGGACGTGATAACTATTCTCATAAAAATGTCTTTTTCTTTAAACCAATGCCATCTTGAACTTGCTCTCTTCTGTTATCATTTTGCATTTTAAAAAATTTGCTTTGATAAATAATAGCCTTTGAACGATAAGGAAGAAATTCAATTCAAGGTGACAAAATGATGCCTATCCTTGCAGATTCTGTGTTGTACTTGGTGGCTGAAGCTGGATAGAGAGTTTGGTTTCTGTAAGTGGCGCAAACATCAGCAAGGGATGGAATTATTTGAACTGCTATGTCAATGACCATAATGAGTGGATATAAATCTGACATGGATAGGTCATAGACGTCTGTAACTAAACCTAGAATATGCTCTGTTAAATGGACTAAGCACTATGCCAGTATGGATTTGATGCGAATGAGAGAACTTTGAGATCATTTTTCTGAGATTGCAGCACATGTTAATCAGACCGAGGAATGAAAAGTTGGTCTCTTGTTTGAGAGGGGGCAAAGGATGGGAAAGTATGAATTGGAGGTGGGTGGGAGCAGCCATTGGCTAAAAATAAGTAAATCAGTTGCAGCGATTCCAGGTGCCTAATGAGAGATAAAATGAGATTTAGAGGATTCTATTTTGAGATTACAGCCACTAAGTATCAGAAGAGGAAATTACTTTCAATTCCTCTAAATAACTGCCCTTGAACTTTAACACAGATTAAGTTTGTGGTGTACGTTGCTCCATAAATCATGATCTATGTACAGTGTGATGTATGCTGTCACTTTCATAATGACCCCTGAAGTGCTTGCGTCTGTAAAGATTGCTGACATTAACTTTCTGCTTCTTGCTGCTCTTGCCCTTCTCTGTGGCTCCTACTCTTTGTCCCGGACATTCTGAACTAGAAGTATCCGCTGTGAAAGGGAGGGAGGAGGGAGGGACTCTGACACCTGGCTTAAAATTTGCCATAGGTCAATGATACACAGCATTTTCTCTGGGACAGCCAGAAAGACCACCTGAATCACATACAAGGAGTGATTGATAAGTTCATGGCCTAAGGCAGGAGGAGTCAATTTTAGAAAACGTAGCACATTTATTTTTCCTACATTTACACACTTTGTCCAGCAGCCGTGGAGCATACAGATCCCTTCTTTGTAGAAGTCGACATCTTGGACCTCCAGAAAGTGGTCCACAGCAGGGGTGATTGATAAGTTCCTGGCCTGAGATGGAAGGAGAAGAGTTATTAACTTCAAACTTTCTGCATAATCACTCAAAGAGTTGAACTGCACGTGCATGTAACGAGAGCTGTATAACTCATCTCCTTCTACTTTAGGCCATAAACTTATCAATCACCCCTGCTGTGGACCACTTTCTGGAGGTCCAAGATGCCGACTTCTACAAAGAAGGGATCTGTATGCTCCATGACCGCTGGACTAAGTGTGTAAATGGAGGAAAAATAAATGTGCTAGGTTTTCTAAAATTGACGCCCTCTACCGGAGGCCACAAACTTATCAATCATCCCTTGTAAAATGGTAACTTAGGTGAAATGCTTTATCTTAGCCATCCGTATCCATTTCTAGTCATTTGCATGATGAGACAATGCTAGTTTTTGGTAATAGCCTAGTTGATGTTCCACTGGCTGACAAACAAGAAAATCTTTATTGGTTTGTTACCTGCAATAGGAATTGATTTATTATCACATGCCGAGCTAAAATGGAAATCTTGTTTTGTGTACTGCTCATGCACAGTGATTCTTTACACACTGCATTGAGATAGTACGAGATAAAACAGAATACAAAATAAAGTGTAGCAGTTAGCGAGAAAGAGCAGCGCAGGTAGACAAGAAGGTGTCTGAGATGCGGTAAGCGCAGGCTGGAAAAGTCTGAGGTTTGATCGATTTAAGAGCCAAACCGAATTGGAAAGACCGGATACTGGCCCTATCGAGGCGCCCGAGCCTTTGGGCGAGGAACGACCTGAAGTTTGAACAACTTAAGCGCCGGGCCAGATTGAAATGGTTGGGGTGTTGGGGCCGGAGGTGAGAGATGGGCCGGTTCGGCTCCCTGCTCTGTTGGGATTGCACAACTCTGTGCTGGACTGAGGCCCTCTGAGTTGGCTTCTGTGCACTTCTGAATCAGCTGCAGCGAAGCCTGGCACCGTAAACCAGTCAAAATGCTGTTTGCTTGCTTTGTTGTTTGCATGATTTTGTTTTATTTTCTCTGTCTGCACATTGGATGTTTGGTCTTTTGTTTTTAATGGGTTCTATTGGGGTTCTTTGTTTCATGGCTGCCTATAGGGAATTAGATCCTTACGTAAACTATACATACTTTGATAATAAATAAACTTTGTAAGACCATAATGAGTTAGATTGTGAAGTCAAGGGTCCATCTTTATATCAGTGGTAGAAGCTGTCCTTCAACCTGGTGGCACATGCCTTTAGGCTTTAGTCTCTTTTGCCCGATGGGAGAGCAGAGAAGAAAGAGCATCTGGGGTGAGCAGTGAGAATTATAGACAGAGTCAGTGGAGGGGAGGCAGGTTTCTTTGATGTGCTGAGCTGTGTCCACAATTCACTAAAATTTCCAGCAGCCACCTGCAGAGCAGTTGCTGTACCATCCATGATGTGTCCAGATGGAATGATTTCTGTGGGATATTGATAAAGATTGGTAAGGGCTGATGGGTTCTGAAGAGGTGCTACATCTCTAAAACACTTCAGAAGAACAAATGAAACAGTAATTTTAATTGGTTGTAGTTTTCTTGGAGCCATATCGATTCAGTGACACAATGGCAGGGTTTCCTTCCTTGTCACATTTTGAAAACAGAAGTCACCGAAAGTGCTTGGCACACGATATGCTCTCTTTGCTTGTAAATCCGTCAGCAAAAGGGAATGCATTTTCAAGATGCTGGGTTCCTATCAATAGAAGTGCACCTTAAATCGAGTTACGTTTGTTGTCATATGCACAACAACGTTTATGCCCATGTGCAGTGAAAAAAATTACGTGCAGCAACATTACGTGCCAAATTACTTTAGCCTCCTGAGGATGTACGTCGAGGTGTTGGTGAGCTTTCTTAGCTGTGGCATCTACATGTTTGAACCAGGATAGACTATTGGTGATGTTCTCGACTGGAACCTTGAAGCTCTCAACCTCAGCAGTTAATATCAACTAGGAGTTCCCAACCTTTGTGATGCTGTGGATCAATAACCTTTGTGATGCCATGGATCAATAACGTTAAGCAAGGAGTCCAGTTAATGTCAACCAGGAGTTCCCAACCTTTGTGATGCCATGGATCAATAACCTTTGTGATGCCATGGATCAATAACTTTTGTGATGCCATGGATCAATAACATTAAGCAAGGAGTCCAGGCACACCAGGTTGGGAAGCCCTGATGTCGACAGAAACGTGTGGACAGAAATGTGCATTATTCCCTTCCCTGAAGGCAATCACCAGCTCTTTTGTTTTGCTGGCATTGAAGGAAAAGTTATAGACATGACACTGTGTTACTAATCTATCTCCTGCCTGTCCTCAGGCTCATCATTATTTGAGGTGCAGCCCATTGTGGTAACATCTACGAGCTTTAAATGAAGTTGGAGCACAATGTGACCACAGTTGTGAGTGTACAAGCTGTAGAGTAGTGGCTGAGGAGCACCAGTGTTAATAACCATGGCAGTGACGATGCTGCCTATCTTTACTGATTATATTTGAAGATGAGGATCCATTTACAGAATGGGATGTTGACTCCCAGGTCTGAATTTGACAGCACAATTTGCCAGGAGTCACCTTTAAAGCCATGTCCAGCCCACAAGATTTGATAAACTGGTTTTTTCATCCTACTGACATCTTGTCGTGGATTTTAATCTATTGACTATTTTGCGTGTTAAATGGCCCTTTGCATTGTACTCTTGGGAAGACCTATCTACCTGGTCCTTGTGGGCTTATTGGATGCACTTGGTTTGGCTAGAAAGAAACATCTGATGTACCAGATGTGGCTATAATGTTGTACAAACGTGCTGTAGACTGTACTCTGTCATTTTCAGAGTGCCAGGGCAGCTAGTACAATGGTTGTGGGGAAAGTCTACGTACAAAGACAGGAACCAAAATGTTGAGCAGCACAGCACTGATGTTCTGAGTTGCGCCTATTTCAATGCAAGAAGCTTTGTAGGTAAATCAAATGAGCTTAGAGCATAGATCAACACTTGGAATTATGACATTATAGCCATTAATGGGACTTGGTTGCAGGAGAGGTAGGATTAGCAGCTCCTGTGCAGTGTTCTCTCCATACCAGACAGAGAGTATTCTAACTGGTTGCATCACTGTCTGATATGGACAGGCCACTGCGCAGGATCAGGGGGTGGGGGTGGGGGGCGGGTGGAAGCTGCAGAAAGTTGTAAACTCAGCCAGCCCCATCATGGGCACTAGCTTGGCCAGCATCCAGGACACCTTCAAAAGGTGATGCCTTAAAAATGCAGCATCCATCATGAAGGACCCTCATTACTCAGGTCGTGTCCTCTTCTCATTGCTGCCATCCAGGAGAAGGTATAGGAGGCCAAAGAGAGATTCTCAGTGTTTCAGGAACAGCTTCTTCCCTTCCGCCATCACATTTCTGAATGGACAATGAACCTTTGAACACTACCTCAGTATTTTCCCCCTATTTTTTTGCACCTCTTATTTAATTTTCTTTTTATATATACATCACACATTGGAATTTATAGTTTTTATTATTATGTATTGCAAGGTACTGCTGCCACAAAGCAACACATTTCATGACCTTTGCCAGCGGTATTAAACCTGAGTCTGATGTTCTGGAGTTCCATTGTTTTTGATGTTATAGAGGGAGGAGTGCTGTCCTTGTGAGTCATGGCAGTGCTCAGACAGGACAGACTGGAAGGCACACCTACTGAGGCTATATGGGTGGAACTGAGGAATGAGAAAAGGGTGACCATGTTAATGGAATTATATTATAGACTTTCCAAAAGTCAGCAGGATTCAGAGGAGCAAACTTGAAGAGAGATGGCTGACAGTTGCAAGAAAATTAGGGCTGTGATAGTAGGTGTTTTGAATTTTCTGTGTATAGACTGGGACTCCTGTATGTATGCATATTTCTGGCTGGCAGAGAGAGCACTTGGAGAGCGTAGTACTGTCAGAGTGCTATCTTCTGGGTGAGCTGTTAAATGGAGGTCCCCTCTCCCCCTTTACACTAATTTGAGGAGAGCAGGGCCCTCTGCCTTGGCCAATAATTTTCTTGCATGAAGAAACTAAAACAAAACAGAGTTGTTTTTCAAAAATATGAGGCAGGAGTCCATTTGGCCTATTATACCTATGCCAGCTCGTTTAAGGAATTATCCAATTATTCCAAATCATTAATCTTTCCTCACAGTTCTGATGTTATTTTTGTTTTCTTTTTAGTATTTATCCAGTTTAAAAGTTTATTTTTTTTTTATCTGCTTCCACCCTTTAAGCACTACATTCTGATTATTATAGCCACTGGAGATTTTTAAAATGCAGTCATTTATCCGTCACATCTGGATAACTGACCATTTTGGCATTCGTGATATTTTTCTCCTTTATCTTTGTCAAGACCTTTCGAGATTTTGAACCCTCTGCCAAAGCTTTCTCAGCTTCAGTGAGAACAAGCTTGTTTTATTGTTGCTCATTCACCCACAACCCCCCCCTCCCCCTTCCCCACCAGCTCCCAACTGTGTTCCCTATCCTAGTTGGGTAATTCCCTATGCGTGCAGGGTGTGACTTGGATGTGAATGTGATTCCATACTTAGCAATGGTACAAAACTTTGCAAATATGATCACTGAAGAGTAGACCAGGAGAAGCCTGACAGTGGTAAATGGAATTTCATAGGGAAGTGTGAAATTAGCAGCAGAAAGAATGAGGAGTGAGGATTCAGGTTAAATGACAGTTCTGAAAGATGTACAGAAAAAGAGGGACCTGTGCATGTGCATAAATCTTTAAAATAGTAGGACATGTTGAGGGAGTAGTTTTAAAAGGAATTATCAAATCATTTGAATGTTCATAATTAAAGGCAAGTATAAAAAAAAATCCAGGGAAGTTGCAATAAATCTTTATAGAACACCAGTTAGGCTACAGCTCGAGAAATCCACGTACTGTAATTCTGGTCATCCAACCTGAAGAAGGATATGAAAGTCCTAGCAAGGGCACTGAAAGATTTAGTAGACTGGATGAGGGGACAAGGTTAGATTAGAGAACATTTCTTCTCTTTTGAGCAAAGAAGACTGAGGAAAAGTCTGATAGAGATGTGCAAGATCTTATCTGTTTTCAAAAGAATTCAAAGTATATTTTTATAAAAGTACATATATCACACCGTACATAACCATGAGATTCAGTTTCTTGCAGGCAGACTCAGAAAGTCCAAGAAATGTAATAGACTGCGCCAGCAGGGCAGACAAACAACCGGTGTGCAAAAGACAACAAATTGCAAATACAAAATTTAAAAAAGCAACGATAATAAATGAGCAATAAATATCAAGAGCATGAGGTGAAGAGTCATTGAAAATGAGACCAAATGTTATAGGAGCAGTTCAGTAATGGGACGAATGAAGTTATCCCCATTGATTCAAGAGTCTGTTGGTTGAGGGGTAATAATCGTTCCTGAACAGATATGGTTCCTGAGGTCCTGTACCTCCTTCCTGATAGCATCAGAGATGTAAAAAAACGCATGGCCAGTGCGCTGGGGGTCATTGATGGTGCTCTATATAGATGTGCTGAATGGTGGGCAGAGCTTTGCCCATGATGGACTGGGCCAGATCCACTATTTTTTTTGGTAGGATTTTCTGCCAAAGAGAAGTGGTGTTTCCATACCAGGCCGTGATGCAAACAGTCAATATATACTCCACCACACATCGACAGAGGTTTGTCTAAATTTTAGATGTCATGCCAAAACTTCACAAGTCTCGAAGGAAGTAAAGGTGCTGCAGTTCCTACTTTGTAATTGTGCTTACATGCTGGGCCCAGGGCAGATCCTCTGAAATGATAACACCGAAGAATTTAAAGTTACTAAACCTCTCCACCCATGATCCCCTGATGAGGACTGGCTCATGGACCTCCAGTTTCCTCCTCCTGAAGTCAATAAACAGCTCCTTGGTCTCGTTGACGTTGAGTGAGAGATTGTTGTTGTGGCAAAACAGATACAAAGAAGCTGTCCATGGGTCCAGTAGCTCAAGGACTGGACTGGACAGTGATGGACAGATGTGAGGAATAAATGCTTATTTTGGAGAGAGTGGCTAAAATCAGGAACGCTGTGTCTGGAAGAACAATGGAAGCAAAGAGCGTCAAGGATTCCAAAAGGGAATTGGTTAGTCATGTGAAGGAAAATCAATGGCAGGGCTACAGGGAATAGGATTGGGTTGGAATATACTCGGCGGCCACCTACTGTCTAATCATAATTCCACAACTCAACGTGATTCCTAGACTTGCTGACAGCATCTGTCAATGTCCTTGCTGTTTGCCTATCCTGCTATAGAGGAAGGCTGACAACTCCATGCGCCTGCTCATTTCTGACACCCCGTAAGGCTGAATTAAGGGGGCAATTAGAGGCCAGGTGCTGTGCAGCCCTACAGCTGGACTCCAGCTGGACTCATCCCTGAGCCCAGGGGCAGCGCAATAATGTCCTCACTGAGCATTGTGAAGCCCCCCCCCCCCTGTTTTACACAAGTAGTAGAGACGCTGTCATCAGAACAGACATGTGGAGCTTGACTGAAAGGGCAAGTGTAAAGAATCAACACTGAGTACAGGCAGCAGAGCAGATCCGACTTGACATGACCCAGTTCTGCAGCTGGGACATAACCATTGTTTCTGAATATCATTCCCTTCCTGTGCTTTAAAAAAAAATATATAAACAGGAGAAACTCTGTATATGCAGGAATTCCAAAGGAACAGACACAAAATGCTGGAGGAATTCAGCAAGTCAGGCACCATCTATGGAAATGAATAAACAGTCGACGCTTCGGCCGAGACCCGTCTTCAGGACTGAAATGGAAGGCGAAAGACGCAAGAATGAAAAGATGGGAGGAGGAGGTGGCTAGCTGGAAGGTGGTAAGTGAAGCCAAGTGGGAAGGAAAGGTTCAGGACTGGAGAAGAAGGAATCTGACAGGAGAAAAATATATTCATTCCCAGAATTTGGGATTTGCTGGCAAAATCAGAAATGAATGCCAATTCGTGGTGGGCACACAGCAAGAGTACCTCACAAGGCACTTCAGAGAACTCGTAAAAGCTATTCATGTTGCTGCAAGTCAAGAAGCAAGATTTAGACCCAACTGGGCAAAGATAACCGAAACAATCCCCCAAAGGAAGTTAGTGAACCAGCTGAGTTTTTTTTAAATGACTGTCAGGTTGTTGCATGGTTTTACTGAGACTTAAGTAGCTGAATTTTTACTTTATAAAGGTGAGGATCGCATATGGTTGTCTATTCAAAGTTTTGAATGCATATATATCTCCAGATGCCTCTTCCTACAACCCTCTTTAAAATTATATTATGTTAATTTATTTTGCCATTTTGTGTTGTTCCTGCCAAAATGAATGGCGTCACGGTACTTTGCCTTTGGGTTAGAGGACTGAGTAGAATTGAATTGGTTGCTTACCTTATTCCACTGAGTGAGAGGCTGCAGAGTGAGAGATGACTGCTCTGCATTCTACATGGCAATACACTACATTTACTGATCAGTTAGTGGTTTGGGATGTCCTGCGATCATGAAACTTACTGCATGCTTGCATGCTCTTTCTTTAAAAATGACTTTATATCATCAAAATTTGTAAATAACAAGATGAGTATATTGTTACAAAGCCATGTAACTGTGTGTTATGAGTACTAATTCACATGTCAGAGAAAGATGTGACAGCTACTAACCTGGGGTATGTTGTTCCTCTCCGCGCCTTGTGGTGCATCGGGTGGCAACCTTGTTGTTTCTTTAGCATTTTTGTCTGTTTTTCATGAGGCCGAGTTGCTAGCTCAGTTGCTATATCAACCTAATTTCCTCCAAGCTCATTGACACCCCTTGTGGACAACATCCAAGGTTTCCTTTGGACAGCAGAATGCAACTGGATTGAAAGATCCATCTAATTGAATGTACAAATAGTTGGCAAAGTAAATTTGGACTGAAACTGTAGTTACTGGACTCTGGTGCAGGAAGAACTCTGAGTCGAGCAGCATCTGTGAAGAGAAGTTGACAGTGAATGTTTCGGGTTGAGACTCTTTATCTGGACAGACTTGATCTCAAACATGGACTGTCCAATTTCCTCAGATGCAACCTGACCCACTGCGTTCCTCCAGCATCTTGTTTGTTTAAATTTGGACTTGATGTACGTCAAATGCATCAGGTGCAGCTTGGAGGCTCAACTTCATACTTTCTGGTGAGAAGGTTGAGAGTTCAAGCTGTACAGGGATTATTGAGTAACCCAGGCAAGTTCTGTAGTTCTGAAGGCATGCTACAGTTTTTAAGTTGCTGGCTTTAAGATGAGACAATGATCTTCAGCCTTCTTGGATGAATGTGAAAGATTCCATTAGGACTATTTTGAAGCATTCTCCCCTAGAGCCTCCCAACAGATTACTTGGTTGATATTTTATTACTGTGTGCACGTTGCTGATGTGGCCACCAAGTGTATAAATAACTCCAAAGCTCCATTATGCAGAATGGCCATCGACTTGCAGTTCGTAAACTTAGTAATGCAAGGGGCTATGGAGAAGACCACGAATAGTAAAGGCTATTCCATCGTGCTTCTTCAACTCAGAACACACTGGGAAAGACTAGAAGTGGGGCAAGGATCAGAGTTATGGCAGGAAAGAGGACCTGGAGGAATGGAGAAGTGTTGGGATTTGATCAGGAAGGGAGTCATGTGACAGGGGTTGTAGGGCATTGGCTTTCTTTGGCAGTTGGTCTTTTCAGTTGGTGTTAGGGTTGATTTGGTGGTTGCTTGGGTACAGTTAGGGATGGGTGGCCAGGAGTGGTGCTACTGATGATTGGGGCTGAGTCTAGTGATTGGGTGGGTGTGTGGGCACAGTCATTTCCAGGCTGATTCTGTCTGGTTAGCTAAGGTCAGCAGGTAGTTAGATCTCAAGTTGACGAAGGTCATGAAGTATGAGACACTGTGTGTGTGTGTGTGTGTGTGTGTGTGTGTGTGTCTCTGTGAGAGAAAGAGAAAGAGTCAGGTTTGCAGTACCCGCTGAGACAGGTCTTCCTTCAGGTCCTGCTAAAATAAATAAATCTGTGTATTTCCAGGAAAGCTGCTTTTTAGTGATTTACTGCAAGTGAAACAGAAGCTTCAATGTTGGACACAATAATCTTGAGGTGATTGCTTGAGGAATGAGGTGGAAAATTGAAAAATCTTCATACAGAATTAATATAATAATGTTTCATGTTTCTCGCTATTATGTATTACATTGTACTGCTGCCACAAAGACAACAAATTTCACTACATCTGCTGGTGATATTAAATCTGGTTCTGATAAACTGTAAGTACCATTGGGGCAGAACAGTGACATGAATATTCAGTGGCCACTTTATTAGGTACACTTGTGTACCTGCTTGCTTATGCAAATATCTTATCTGACAATCATGTAGCAGCAAATCAGTGCATAAAAACATGCGACTTCACTGTTTGATGGCTGAATGAGTACTAGGCGCAGGGCTGCCTGCAAGTTGGCCAGCTGCGTCGCATGAGAGAAAGACTGCGATCACGTTCGAGGTAGAGATGTAAGCAGTATTTGTAACAACTGTTATGTGATGTGAAAATATCTGTGATTTCTACTGGTGACAAAATCACAAATGCTGCTAATACTACTGTGGTTTGTTGCCTATGTTAATCATTGAAGGGAACGCTAAATTTCAGTTAGAGGTTCGTGAAAATAAAGATGTAATTTTTTTTCCCATCCAAGTTCATGGACCCTCTGGAATCTATCCACGGACCCCCGGACCCCAGTTCAAGATCATGAGACATATGGGCAAAATTAGGCAATTCACCCCATCGAGTCTGCTCTGCTGTTTCATCATGGCTGGTCCGTTTCCCCCTCAGTCCCATTCTCCTGCCTTCTCCCCATAACCTTTCACATCCTAACGAATCAAGAACCTATCAACCTCCACCTTAAATATACCCAGTGACCTGGCTTCCACAGCTGCCTGTGGCAACAAATTCCACAAGTTCACCACCCTCTGGCTAAAGGGATTCCTCCTAATCTTTGTTCTAAATCGACGTCCCTCTGCTTTGAGGCTGCGTCCAATGGTCCCAGACTCCCCTACCAAAGGAAACATCTTCTTTACATCCACTCTATCTAGGCCTTTTGCCATTCGATGGGTTTCAATGAGATCCCCCCTCAATATTTAAATTGCAGTGAGTACAGGCCCAGAGCCTTCAATCGCTGCTCATACGGTAACCTTTTCATTCCCGGAATAATTCTTATGAACGTCCTTGAATCCTCTCAGCACATCCTTTCTTATATAAGGGGCCCAAAGCTGCTCAGAGTACTCCAAGTGAAGCCTCACCAGGGCCTTACAGAGCCTCAGTATTACATATTTGCTTTTATATTCTAGTCCTCTTGAAATTCAACCTGCAAATTAACTTTTAGGGAATCCTAATTAGGGCTCCCAAATCCCTTTGCGCCTCAGATTTTTGAATTTTCTCCCCTCATTAGAAAATCATCTGTGCTTTTATACCTTCTACAAAAGTGCATGACCATACACTTCCCGACACTGTATTCCATCTGCCGCTTCTTTAATCATTCTCCTAATCTGTCTAGGTCCCGCAACCTCTCTGCTTCCTTAACACTACTTACCCCTCCATCTATTGTCTGCAAACTTGGCCACAAAGCCAACAATTTCACATTCCATATCATTGACATACAACATAAAAAGAAGTGGTCCCAACACCGAACCCCTGTGAAACACCACTAGTCATTGGCAGCCAATTGGAAAAGGACCCCCCTCATTCCCACTCTTTGCCTCCTGCCAATCAGCCAATGCTCTATCCATGTTAGTATCTTTCCTATAATACCCAGGCTCTCATCTTGTTTAGCACCCTCATGTGCGGCACCTTGGCAAAAGGTTTCTGAAAATCCAAGTACATAACATCTACTGATTCCCCTTTGTCTATCCTGCGTGTTATTTCTTCAAAGAATTCCAACAGATATGTCAGGCAAGATTTTTAGTTGCGGAAACTATGCTATGGTCTATTTTGTCGTGTGCCTCAAAGAGTCTGAAACCACGTCCTTAACAACTGACTCCAACATCCTCCCAACCGCTGGCCTATAACTTCCTCTCTTCTTCCTCCCACCCTTCTTGAAGTGACAATTGTAATTTTCCAGTTCCCCGGAACCATGCCAGAATCTTTTGATTCTTGAAACATCATTACTAATGCCTCCACATTCTCTTCAGCTGCCTCTTTCAGAACCATGAGGCATAGTCCATCAGGTCCAGGTGATTTATCTCCCATCCAACCTTTCCGTTTCCCAAGCACCATCTCTCTATTAGCAGCAGCTGCACTCATTTCTGCCTCTTGATGCTCTCGAACTTCTGGCATACTTCTAGTGTCTTCCACAGTGAAGACTGATGCAAAATAATTATGTAGTTCGTCTGCCATTTCCTTGCCCCCCATTACTACCTCTCCAGCATCATTTTCCAGCGGTCTGCTATCCACTCTCACCTCTCTTTTACTCTTTACCTTCATATTTCAGGGGTTAAGAACCTGTTATCTAGAGTTTTCAGAGAAGGATATGAAATAGAAGAAAAAATCCATTGAGCAAGCAGTTCTGTGGGTGCAAATGCCTTCTTAATGAGAGAGGTCAGAGAAAAATGGCCAGACTGGTTCAAGCTGGCAGGAGGGTGACAGTGATTCAAGTCACCAGGATTAAAACGATGTGTAAAAGAGCATCTCTGAACGCACAACACATTGAACCTTGAAGTGGATGGGCCACAACAGCAGAAGACTATGAGCATACACTCAGTGGCCACTTTTCAGAACCCCCGTACCTAATAATAATGTGAAGTTCAAGGGCTGGAGTGTAGGTATGGTAAACCTAATAGCCTTCCATCTTGCTGTGTTATTTTTGTCAGTACAATTTATAGCTTCTAAAGGACCAGCAACAACTCGTATAGCATCTTTTAATGCAGCACAAAAATTCCAGTGTGCTTCGCAAGAGCATCACCAAACACAAAATTGATGCAGATGCACCTAAAACAACACTAGTGCAAATGACTAAAAGCTTGGTCAAAGAGTCAAGTTTAGAGCACTTTGTGAAGGAGAAAGGGAGATAGAAATGTTTGGAGAGAGAATTCCCAAGCCTAGCCTCCTGTCAGCTGAACCTGTGGCATTTAAGCTTCTTGAATGTTTAAACTTTCTATTCTAAATGTAAAATTCAGAAATATTAATATTGAAGCTGCAGTGAGTTACCACATTTAATTATTGGAATAGCTGTAAAATGTTTTGCGAAGAACCTGCTGTGTATCCTTTGCATCATTTTGCACTTGTCTTCAAATCTGCACATCTGATTATTTTCAACAGGCGATGTTTAAAATGTTCATGGATGGGGTTGTAATGGGGAGCCCTGTAAATATCATCTTACTGCTGAGGACCAGCCAACCTTTGTCCCGTCATTCTCATTTCATACCATTATTTCAAACTTGCGTATAGCAGTGACAAGCCATGAGACCGTGGCATTACAGGAAAGATTCCAGCATGGATGAAGCAGTGGCTGATTGACGGGAGACGAAGAACGGGAATAAAGGCTGGGTGCTGGCGACTAGTTGTGTTCCACAGTGTTGGGACTGATTCTTTTCACATTACAATATATGTCAATGATTTGGATAATGGAATTGATGGCTTTGTTGTAAAGTTTGCAGATGATATGAAGATAAATGAAGGCCAGGCAGTTTTGTGGAAGATGAGAGGCTACAGAAGGACTTAGACAGATTAGGAGAATGGGCAAAGAAATGGCAGATAGAATGCAGTGTCGGTAAGTGGGTATGGTCACGCACTTTGGTAGAAGAAGTGAAAGGGTTGACTATTTTCTAAATGGAGAGAAGATACAAAAAACGGAGGTGCAAAGGGACTTGGGTGACCTTGTGCAGGATTCCCAAAGGTTAACTTGCAGGGTGAGTCTGTGGTGAGTAAGGCAAATAGAATGTTAGCTTTCATTTCAAGAAGACTAGAATATCAAAGCAAGGATGTAATGTTGAAACTTTATAAAGCCCTAGTGAGGCCTCACTTGGAGTATTGTGAGCAGTTTTGGGTCCCTTATCTTAGAAAGGATGTGCTGAAACTGGAGAGGGTTCAAAGGAGATTCAAGAAAATTATTCCAGGATAGAATGGCTTGTCGTATGAAGCGTGTTTGATGGCTCTCGGCCTGTATTTGCTGGAATTCAGAAGAATGAAGGGTAACCTCATTGAAGCCTATCAAATGGTGAAAGGCCTTGATAGAGTGAATGTGGAAAGGATGTTTCCTATGGTGGGAGAGTCCAAGACCAGAGGGCACAGCCTCAGAATAGAGGCATGTCCTTTTAAAACAGAGATGAAGAATTTCCTTAGCCAGAGAGTGTGGTGAATCTGTGGAATTCTTTGACACAGGCAGCTGTGGAGGCCAAGTCTCTATGTATATTGAAGGCAGGGATTGATAGATTCTTGATTGGTCAGGGCATGAAAGGCTTCGGGGAGAAGGCAGGAGATTGGGGCTGAGATGAAAATTGATCAGCCATGATGAGATGGTGCAGCAGAGTCAATGGGCCAAATGGCCCAATTCTGCTCCTGTATCTTATGAAAGGTAAAACAATGTTTTACTTTTCATGAGGAAATCTGCAGATGCTGGAAATTCAAGCACCACACACAAAAAAATGCTGGTGAACGCAGCAGGCCAGGCAGCATCTATAGGAAGGGTCTCGGCCCGAAATGTCGACTGTACCTCTTCTTATAGATGCTGCCTGGCCTGCTGCGTTCACCAGCATTCTTTGTGCGTGTTGCTCTTACTTTTCATATGGTCTTATGAAAAGTAAAACAATGTTAGTCAAAGGAATGTAATTCTGATCGCTGGCACTGTTTAACTTTTCTATAAATAGTTTCCCCTAGCCCAAAGGCCCAGCATGGAGACAATGGGTTGCATTGGATTGCATTGTGTTGAAAAACTTCTGTGATTCAGGGTTTTCCAGGCCCCTGTCACAAACTAAAAGTAAACGTCTGGATATTTTGAAGGGTGGGGCAGCAGGAGAATTCCCAAAATCTTAAGCCTTCTAGCAAGTCCTAGAGTGAGCACAATGTGATAGTACCATTTTAGAGTTAAAGAAGGCGCCAATTACTCCTCCTGTTACCCTGTGACACTGGCATCTCGTTTGACTTTTTTAATCATACTTGCTATGTACTTCAGGCCTTAGAAAGGTGCTGCAGCTTTAAAATAAGTTGTTGCGTATCACAAATCAACAAGGATCTTTTCAGAAGTGGCAGTGAATTACTGACTGCACTGGTGCACACCACAGTTATATATTCAATGGCATTTCTGCAATCTTTATATTTCAGCCCGCAATTCTTCAGTGCAAAGTGTAACCTTTCACTCTGAAAGACAGTGTGGTTAATTTTATTGCCTCAAACTTCCATGCAAAGCAGAACCACATGAGGCAATTTAGATCAGAGCCCATCATGTAGAGTTTAGATTTATGTTATTTTTCAATCCTAAAGTATTTGGTTACTTCTGAGAACACTGGAAAGTGTAAATGTAACAACATGTGGTGCTTATTATTGTCCATGCCTCCTATGAAGTCTGTCAAATAAATACACTTCGTTCTTGAAATTATTGGAGTTCCATGCTTTATGCAACCTTGCATGAACTCCCTATAGGTATTTTCTATAGGTAACATATAAATTGTACTATCGAGCTAGTCACTATTTTTGTTCACCATCAAAACCAATTTCATTACTTAAATACTTATAGAACTTGTTTATCAAAATAAATTAATTGATTTTATGTTAGATGATCTTAATATAAATCACTTCTACAAGCTAATTTTGAGAGAATGAGTTAGCAGTTGTGGGAACACACATGAAAGTTGCTGGTGAACGCAGCAGGCCAGGCAGCATCTCTAGGAAGAGGTACAGTTGTGGGAAGCATTTTTAAGCGTTGTACTCCTGAATTTTAAATAGGACCGTTAAACAGTGGATGTAGATTTAACATAATTTGCAAGTCAATTGTTTTTGCATTTTTGAGCTGCAATTCAGTTTCCACTTAATTGTAAATAATCCATTAGATTTGGGAGATGCAAACATTTGTACCTTTTCAAACATCCCTCAGAGTACGAACAACTCTTCCTCAAGCCATATTCTGGCATAACAAACTGCTTTGTAGAAAGCACCAAAGAAAATCTAGAATTGTATGAATTTTGTGATTTCTATGATTTTTGCTCTAACATTTGCATTTGAAGCATGTAAAGTAGATTTGTGAAAATTGCCAAGAAGTGGGGGCTGGGAAGAACCTTCATCAAATGAAATACATTGCCTGACATATTGGAGAAGCAGCTGCAAATTGCATCCATGCGGAAAGAGTAGAAATTGTAAGACTGTCAAAACTGTGCAGGATCGTGACTAATTCAGAAGCTCATAAAAGGAGCTTCAGCAAAAACATGTTCAGATTATGATCTTCAGTGTTGCCTAGTTAGACTTTACTGTAGTTCAAGCCAAGTAACACTACTTGCAGTACATTTGGCACTTGGGAATCTGTAAAATGCCCTTCAAGTTCTCCAGTTTTGGAATAGATTTCTCACTTTGCGGTGTCTGAGTTAGCCAATATATGGCAAAGCACTCCTATGTCATGAGGTTGAGTTAGGTGTTTTTTTAAAGAAAATAGGGAATTTTTTGATGAATATTTTGTAGAGGAAAAGAATAATAGACATTACAATTTACATGATCTGTTCTGCACTGGAGTTGGGAAATGCAGAAAGTTGTGTTGTTTATCAGTGCTCCAGAGTGCAAGTAACACATCACCAGGCCTTGTTAAATATTCAGAGAAGTCACCAAAGCAAACCTCGTATTCGTGAATTTAGCTACTTTGGCTTTGATATTTGCATGTTTTCCAAATGGAGGTTGCAACAGCTTTGCGTTTGCCTGTACGGTGACTGGAGTTATGTGCAGCTGTAAGATTGAGGCATTAAATCAAAACTCTGCTGTATGTAAGCCTTCCTTTTGAAGTAAAAAAAAACGTAAGGCTGAACATCTTGCATAATTTGTCTGTTCGCTCGTGATGAGGAGGAGAAATATTCACACTTGATTTGGTGGGGGAGATGTTCTGCGGTTTGCTCTGAAGTAGAATGAAGGTTGTTGACCTTGCAGCTGGCTAATGTTGGCAGTGGATACAGAATTCTGCTGTCTAGAGCTGGCATGCTTCAGCTTTGGCCTTGAAGGGGTTGGAGGGCCAATTGTTGTGGGTGTTTTTTTTCTTCACCATCTATTTCTGGTGCTGATTGGATTTTCACTATTTAGAATTGTTCTGCAAAATATTGTCTTTCTCCTTCTATACAGCATGGCTAAATGAAAATTGGCAATAATAATTGCCAATGATAAATGGCAACAAACATGAGTCTCGGTCAGATTTATCAGAATGCTCTATTGTGTGCCAAGTCGTCACTGTCAATCAACGGATCAGTGAATCCCACAAATATCTACAACTGGCAGCTAACTGCATTAACGTTTGAAATCCACGTGCGGCATGCTCAAAGCAAAGTGACTGCTGAAATGCAGTTTCTTCGTCACTGACGTTCATGCCAGCATGGAGCTTTAATCAAGTCGAGTCCACTTTCCTGTCATGTGTACAAGTACATGTCCTGCACAGTTGCAAATGGAAAGAACCTAACTTGCAGCAGCGTCACAGGCACGTAGCGTCATATGAGAAGCATTTAGGAGAAAAACATAAATTATACACAAATTTTGCAAGAAGAAAACACAAAAATAACTTTTTTTAAAGTCCATTTTAGTACAAAGTGCCATAGTGTTGCTAAACTGTCATGGGGATCATGGTTTTGCCAGCTGGTTCAAGAACAAAATGGTTGAAGAGAAGTAGTTCTTGAACCTGGTGGTGTTGGATTTGGGCTTCTGTACCTCCTTCCTGATGGTAGCTGTGAAAAGATGGCGTGGTCAGGACGGTGGGGACCTTCTTAAGGGAGCGCCCTCCGCAGATGTTGGAGAGAGATGTGCCAGATCTGCGCCAACTTCTTGCATTCCAGTGCATTCAGTGACGAGCTGAACTCTTTTAACCTCCTAAGTAAAAATGTTGGCAGGCATTCCCTACGATTGCGTGTATGTGCTGGTGGGGAAAGATCCAAGTCGACTTTTAAGGGAAATGTTTTTAAGGGAAGTGTATTTTCTTCGCTCTTCTCCGACTGCTAAAGGGAAGGGACAACTCTAGTACTTGCTCCTGAGATCCAAGTCATTTTGGTCTTGGGTTATTGGTTCTCCCATGTCAGGAGTTGTGGATTGAGGGAACGTAGATTGAAATTTCAGTGCATTCCTGAAGGCTGCGTGCATGAATAGAATGATAAACCAAGTGGATGTTGGCAAATGAATGGTGCTATTCAGAGAAGAACAGTGGAGCTGTCTGTGTTCTCACTGCCACTTACTCCAACAGTGTGTTATCTGGCTACTTAATTGTTGCTGCTGATGGATGTGTGCAAAGTGGTTGCCGTGGTGCCTGTAACAGGAAACCGCTTCATTGCCTGAGAAGTACTTGAATGCATTTTGATTTAGTGTACGATGTTAGGTAAGTGCAGGTGAAGAATCAACTAAAATCATACGTGAAGGGGAATTCTTCACCGGTTCACAACACTGGTGCTGGGAGATTTATCTTGGTTCTTGGATCTGCAGCAGTTCATAAAGGAAAGAAGAGTTCTAAATTCCTGGTCGACGTGTTCCTAAACATTGTCAAAAATAAAGATTAGGGCTGACAATCTTCAGCTGTTTTCTTAACAACGTTCCTTTCATCACAACATGCGGCCTGGACAAATCTGTGGGTGAATGCAGTGTTCAGTTCCATTTGAGCTTTGCTGTTAGATGGGTGACAAGTTGTGTAGTATTATAGAAGGAAAGGGAGCTGTCCATGCTGAGTAAAGCAGGGTTGGCTGTGGCATCCTGCGTTAATTACGTTAAATGGGTGAAAGTGGTGGGGGGGGGGAGGAAATGTATTTTCATAGTGTAAAGGTTACTCCAGGCCAGACAGGGAGAAGTACTTTATTAAAGCGAGCTCTTCATGCTTTCTTTTAAGAAGACAGGAAGTTTGGCACATTTCTCCTGTCCACCCCTGATAACCACTATACCTGGCAGTACCAGCTTTTTCTGTGCATCTCTTGGGTTCTTGTAGATGTCATAGATAAAATCCGTGTGAGAGTCCAAGGTAAGAATGACAATTCAAAGTTGTGACGGCCAGAACTCTTTTAAAGAGCTTTATGACATTTGAGTTAATGCCCACAAAAGATCTGTAGCTACCAGTACCCCAATAATTGTAGCAATAATTCTGTTTGCATCAGCGTTCAATAATATGTTGCCCGATTTCTGGCCCCAGTACTAGACCCTACTGTGGCATTGGGCCCCAAGGAGACAACACTCAGCTCTGCTGTTATCCATCATCCACTATAACACTTCAGCTTGGTCACCATGTAAGAGGCTCGTCAAGTCACCAACTGTTCCCTTTAAGATGTTGGAATTGGTCTATGGATTTCTGACTCGATCCCTCCAACCACAGTTTGGATTCTTATGGGGAAAAACTGACATCTAAATTCAAGCTAAAATGAGTCACCAAATTTTTGCATACAGATGCAGAAGTCTCATACCAACCATGAATAGTTAACCCTTCTTCATCCTTTACTGGCCAAAGTTAATCTAGGACTGGCCTGGTAAACCTCTTGCAAAGTGTGTGCCCAAATGACAATAATCTTTTTTTTTTAAAAAACCCCTTGCAGTCATGGTAATTTTGAGCAGAGATTATCACTGATTAATGAATTAGTAACAATAATTATGTTTTTTTTAAGAGAAAGGATGAGCCCTGTTGTTTATTGACATCTATTCCTATTAATAAAGGTGTAAGAGAGACATTGAAATAAATGAAGTATTTTAGAAAACATGCTCAAAAATATTAATATTAATCCTTTAAAAAGACAATTAAAAGTAACATCATTTCTAAGTTGCATTATGTAACCACTTTCTACCCAAATACTGCTATGTACATCAGGTCTGCAAGGATTTTAGAATATCATCGAACGTCACATGTTTCGCAACTGTCTATTTGGCACCAAGCCATCATGAGACGTTTCCTGTGAAAACATCTCACTGCTCTCTGATTATAAAACATCGTCTCCTGCTTCATTTATCAACAAAGATGATCATTATGTAATTTATTACAGGTGGGGTTTGAAGAATCGAGGGGCAGCACTGCGTGTCGCGGGCTAACAGAATTTTTGAATGCGTGCCATCTGGGGTGTGCATCTTAGTGGTTGCCACTCATGGTCTCGGGCACCATTCTGGTCTTTGATTGATGTCATATAGTCCCCCAATTTTGTGCAAAGTAACTGGCCCCAATCAGAAAGGGTCTATTTCTCATTGAAGAAATTCAGATATTCAGTGTTCATTGCACAAACTGCTGAACCACGTCAAATGCCCAGCTATTCCAATTGATCTCCATAAAGGAGTGGGAGGGAAATTGGCCATTTGCTTGAGATTGGAGTTGGCAGCTGGTGGACAGTATGATATATGGTTAAAGAATAGGGCATTTGGGGAACTTCTGACACCTTTAAATTGTCTTACTTTTCCAGTCGTTTAACCTTTACTGCTTCTGATAAAAGGTGTATAATCTGAATTAATTGATTTTAAATTGAACATTTTCATTATGCAATTCCATTTGTTCTTGCAAATCCTGCCGTGCCGTATCATTTGCATAGCTTAATTCACAAAAGGACTCTTAGCTCAAGAAATGAATTATTCAGCGATGTTAATCACATTTGAAGGAAGTTCATTCTGCGTTGAAATTAAATTAGGCATTTATTATTCACTGCTCATAGCGACACTGCCTACCACTTGTATAGTTTGGCAGAAATCCAGCAGCTACTTATAGCAGATCCTGATCCAAAAAATCAGCTCTTTATTTCATTGTAAAGGAAACACTCAGAGCTTCATTAGCCTAGTCATCACTAGTGTGAGAGTGTGGCTACCTTCTATAATGTGTGTCATTTTACCGAGGATATGGTTCGGCACATTAAGTTCCTAAATCTTATTTGACTCTGCAGTACAGTTTGGAAATTGCTGCAGATTAGATAGGAAGATGCAGCTCACGGTTTGTGCAACAATGTCTGGGATTTGTGCAGGAAATGCATGTTGCATTAAAGCAATTCTCCAGCAGGTCAATTAAGATTCGTTGACACAAGTCAGGGTCAGGTCCTTCTCACTAGTTTGCTTTCCTTGCACATGGAAATATGCGTGTGCTATGCTCCAGAAGCTGTGTGGTTTACAGATGTATGAAGAGTTAATATTCCATTGTGTCACCAGTAATCTAATTACACAGTGCTGCTAAAATCAATTATCCTGATTTATAAAACCATTTTAAAAATGAACCTGAGACAACTCCCTACCCTTCGAAGTGGAGTTAGACGTTCAAGTTTTTTTTTTAAAAAGCGCAAGAAGCAGTGAATCCTGGATGATACGAATCATAATATTTTTTAAAAAAGAACAGAAATGGCTGACTATATCAGAAAGGTTGATGCATTTGATTACACAAAAGATAACTGGCTGCTGTATGAGGAATGAATTCAGCAGTATTTTAAAGCCAATAAGAAACAAGTACCAGTTTTGCTGAGTGCATTGGGTGAAAGAGCATACAGTTTGCCTAGAAATTTAACCGCTCCACCAAACAAACCAAAATGATCTTTGCTGATATCGTGAAAGTAATGCAGGAACATTTAGAAACGAAACCATCCTAGATTGCAGAATGTGTTAGGTTCAAAAAAAATCCGATAATGATGAAAGTGACTGGACTGAGTAGCCTTGAGATTTACAGTAGGAAATCTGACAATAGACCATAAGACCATAAGACAAAGGAGCCGGTCAGCCATTCAGCCCATCGAGTCTGCTCCGCCATTTTTTCATGAGCTGATCCATTCTCCCATTTAGTCCCACTCCCCCTTTGATGCCCTGGCTACTCAAGTACCTATTAATCTCTGACTTAAATACACCCGATAGATGAGCAATATGGCTTTCATCAGAAGTGAACGGCAAATTAATTTAAAATGAATCAGATACTAGCCTGCTGCGTTCACCAGCAATTTTTATGTGTGTTGCTTGAAATTCCAGGATCTGCAGATTTCCTCGTGTTTGCAGATACTGGTTTGGCTGCTTCAGACATTTTACAAAATGAATTTGAACAGCATTTCAAAAATACTGAACTGAAGCCTGCAGATATCCAGCTAAGAACGTGTACTGAAGAAAAAATAACTCCTGTGGGAATGACATCTGTAACAGTGAAATACAACAACCAACAAGCCACATTGGGCTTGTTTGTGGTAAAAACAGGAAGGTCAACATTGTGGGGACATGATTAGCTGAGACAGCTACAACTGATTGGAGATCCATCCAGATTCAGAAAGGTACTGTATGATGCCACAGTAGTATTCATGGATAGTATTGGAAAACTCAGACATATGAAGGGTAAAGTAATGTTAATTAAAAATGCCATACCTAAGTTTTGCAAAATTCATCCAGTTCCATGATGAAGTAGCCAGTGAGCCAGATCACATGGAGTCTGAAGAAATTTTTTTCCAAGGTTGGGTGGAGCCCATGGACAACACCAGTGGTTCCAGTAGCCAAGGAGAATGCATCTGTCAGAATCTGTGGTGAAGAGTCCATACTGTTCATCACCATAAATACTCAAGGGTCTTTCTCGCTTATTTTTGGAGTAGCATCTGCACCTGCACTAGGACAGAAAGCTATGGACCAGGTACTGCGAGGCTGCAAGTCAGTGTTACCTGGATGACATCATTGTTCCCAGAGAGGATGACAAGGAACATCTTCAAAATCTCATGACAGTGTTAAAAAGATTAGAAGATAATGGGCTCGAGCACAATGCAGCAAGTGTGAATTCTTTAAACCAAACATCACTTACTGTGGTCACATTATTGACACACAAGGATTACACAAGTATGCTGAGAAAATTCAAGCAGTGGTGGATTCCCCAAGCCCAAAGGACATGTTACAGCTGTGGTTTTTTTTAGGATTTGTCAATTACTAGAACAGGTTTCTGCCAAACCTGGCTACTCTGCTGCACCCCTCGAACTCATTCCTACAACCCGAGAAGATATGGCAATGGACAAAGCAGTGTGAGTTGGCTTTCCAAAATGGTAAAGGAAATGGTGACATCAGACACTGTGCTTGCACATTATGATCCACGTCATCCAGTGAAGCTTACCATGTCAACATTTCCAGAACAAAGGTGTCCAAAGCTTTGAGATCCACTTCCTGCAGTCGCAGAGTCAATTCCCACAGCCATCATGGAGGAGGATCCAGAACCTGGGATTATTTCACAGCTTCAAGTCTCATTTGCCAAGCAGAGTGAAACTCTTTCTCCGTTCCCCACCCCCCCACTCCCACTTGTCAGGAAAGACATTATCCTACAAGAGTAAGAAATCCTGCACAGGTTTATATGTATATGTGTGTAGAAGTTGAGACGCATTCTATAATGAGTTGGAGTTGTTTGCTGAGCAGGGAGCAGTGTTGTGTATTCGATATTTCAGAAATATTTTAGTACAATGGTAGGTATATTTGATTTAGCATTCTGTTTAAATAATTCATTCATGTGTGTGTAAAAAAAACAAATTTATGTTATGATGCTACTACGCCATACCTCTCGCTTAGAGTGAAAATGAAGTACACATGTTTATCTCCCAGCTCCTTGCTTTGCTTTCAAGTAGTTTTAATGTTTTGGAGTCACAAAACATAACCGGCAGGTACAGTGCATACCAACAGAGTAGTTTCCGTCACCAGATGCAGAGGGCCGTTGTAGTTTGTGAGTTGGTGAAGGAGAGTTACAGAGGAAAATTCAATTCTAGAGTTGGTTAGAGTAGCACATGTGGAAGTGCTGGGAGGGAATGGTGCTAGGTTCACATTAGTGGTCTCTTGTTAAAGACGGCTTCAATGTGAGTAGTCATTGCCAACACTGATCTTGGATATGCACAAGACTTTAATACATTGCAGGAAAGCATGGATTGCATCTATCTGATGTTGCCAATGATATTTTTCAATCCTTGCCAGGCCCAACCACCACCAACTAGCTAAGTCTGGGACTCCCTCCTCCTCATTATTTCTGTTTCATCCCTGAAAAGTCAAGTGCCCAGAGGACGCTGCTCAGTTTTGTGAATGTTTTCTCCCATGTATAAAGAACTAATTGTTTTTCAAGTCAAATTCATTCACTTGTTGGACAAAAGCTTTGTATGCGAGAGCTTCCATCCCACCCTGTCTAAGGAATGAGAGGGAGTTGTCTCCAGTGTCTGCAGTGGTATTTGACCCTCACCCACACCACTGAGGCCTTGCCTGATCATTTTAAGTTTAAATATGTTGGAATTGTTCAGTGTAATCTCTCTGCTGTTTCTTGCAACAGTGACTGCACTTCAGAACGAATACTTAATTGACTTTAAAGTGCTCTGTGACTTACATGAAATCATTAACCTTGCATAAGTGTAAGACTTCTTCCGTTCATTGGATATATTATTCCATTTGATGCCTGTGTGGGGAAAATTAATTTCAGTAAGTCATCTGAGTTTAATTGATGCAATGTACGTGTAAAACCTGTAGCTGTTGGTTCAAAAGTTTTTTTATATAATAATGGTCTGATTATACTTCAGTTTCTCGGGCACAAACAAATTGTTCCAGCAATGGTCTCCTTTGTTTTATGTAATGGTATTAAAGGCTTGGTGCAAAACCTGAATTTTGAATAAAGACAAGATTTTTAGAATATGTTATAATATATGGATATGTCAAAACTGTGAAATGTTGCTCTTTTTAACTAGCTGGCCCAGTTTGACCCAGGTGTGTTTTTGTGCTTTGTAGTTCTGTGCAGAATTGAATCAGCCCATGCTGCCAAATGTTCGAAAATGGAAAGGTCCCAGAGGATGCTGGATGTGTGTGGTGTCTGAGAAACCATCTGTACAGACGCTCAAGGTATGTTCAGCACAACCACATTCCAATGTTGACTCAAATAACCTGCTGACTCTTTAAAATTTGCAGATTCCAGCAGAGTTATTGAACACACAGCTTTGAATGGACTGAGAAGTCGCCTGGTTTTGGTCACAGTGATAATAGTACATGTATATAATTCAGTTAAGCCAGTGTCTCCAATATTGGCTAAATCACAGTTCACTTGTGTTTGTGCCAATAACAGACACACGTTATCACTTATCCATTCTCTTGGGCAATAGAAAATCTGCAGATGCTGGAAATCCAAGCAACACACATACAAAAAGCTGGAGGAACTCAGCAGGCCAGGCAACATCTATAGAAAAGAGTATAGTCGACGTTTCAGGCCAAGACCCTTTATCAGGATGGGATGTCCTGATGAAGGGTCTTGGCCCGAAACATCAACCATACTCTTTTCCATAGATGCCGCCAGGCCTGCTGAATTCCTCCAGCATTTTGTGTCTATTCTCTTGGGCACTGTTTGTGTTGCAGCTGATTTCATTCTGTTGGCTCATGGTGCCATTTTGTAACTGAAATGGAACTTTGTACTTAACATCATGAGATTTGTGATGAAAGCAGACTATGTTCCAAATTGTTTCTCTTGCTTCCCACTGGCCATTCTAAGTTTTCTTTCTCTTGCAAGGAAAGATCCATGATTTGGCATTATTAGTAGGGGAAACTATTTCTTCCGTTTTGCCATGAAGAATATGGCACTTGCTGCACTGAACTTGCCTTTATATGGCAACTTTTTCATCCCACCAAACACTATATTTGCTTATCACATAGAAGGGTGGGCATTCAGCCCATCAACTCCATGCTGGAACTTGGGCCAATCCAGTTCCCCCCTTTATTTCCATGTAACCTGTTTTCTCGCATGTGGCCATTTAAATCTGTCCTTTCATACACCCCCACCCCATCAAAGCTTCAACATCACAACTGCATTTGGAGGCAACTAACAGCAGCCACTTAGCCCAACAACAAGCATGTTGGTTTGACGTTGGAGGAAACCAGATCACTGAAGCTGTACGATGGCCTCAGTACCAAGCTCACTTTGCAGCAGCTGAATTAATCTAATAGGGCCAGTCACTTTCTTTTGTAGACAAGCAGCCATAGTTTGCAGAGACTGTGATTAATGGAAAGATTTTGCTATTCAAATCGCGCCACATTTGCTCTGAAGGGCTTGCAGAGCCATCATTTAATATTTGTTTTAATAATGTAGCTCCGTTTCAGAATCACTCTGGCAAGTTGGCCTGCAGTTAGGCTTGATGTTATCATTCAGGACTGGTATTTATGACACCAGACTCCTCCCTGAAGCAAGAGGAGTAGACTTGTTTGCTGTGTAGTGCAAGAGAATACCTCATCAGTGTTCTCTTTCTCATTAACCTCACTTCTGTTCCCTGTGACAAGGCCTGTTTGCTAGGTTACACAGTCATCATGGTGTTTAAAAATAAACAAATTTGGAAAAAGCAACACCACTCCTGCCGACTTGTCAGAGCCATCAGTTTGTGGATCCCCGACATGGCAGACTCAGAGATCAGGCACATCTCTGGTCTCGGCCTGAAACGTCGACTGCGCCTCTTCCTATAGATGCTGCTTGGCCTGCTGCGTTCACCAGCAACTTTGATGTATATAGTAGTTGAATCATGTTCACTACATGTGATCCACTGTACCAAGTGAGTTATTGCTGTAAATCTAGGAGATGCTGTTAAACTGGGATAGGGAATAGATTCCTTTATTAATTTTGCACATACTCAAGATTAGTTTAAATTATGTTTTACTAATACAACCATAGTTCACAATTGTACCTTATTTACATCTACCAAAGTGCTTTCTGACACACAAATATTTTTGAAGTATTAATGTAGCTTCCTATCCACCAAAACCTTCAACACTTGGTCATCTCTCGCACCCCACCCCTTACCACTATTACATTTTTAAATTGGTATGTCAACATTTTACGCTTGCCCTTGACCTACCGATAGTATTTGCACTTCTGGGTGTGAAGGTCGTGGACAAGACTTTGCAGGTGTGGTGGTGACGGCAGGAATGACTGCCCTTTTGGAGTCGTTGATTTCCATGTTTAGCCTGTTTTCGTAACCTAACAATATATGCCCCAGTTCAAGTCTGGGCATGAGGAGGCAAGCAATCACCTGTACTATCCCCAGACATCCCAAGCTTTCTTCACATCCAAACAATGGCTTTAATGAAGCATAATCTTAAATGTAGTACAGGAAACCTGGCAGTCAATATGCATGCATAAACTTAGATACAAGGAATGGACATTGAAAACGAGCCCATTAAAAACTTCAAAATTAAAAGCATTACTTGTTTTTGTTTTGCTTTTCCACCTCCCCCCCCACCTTTGAGAGCAATTATAGAAAAATTATTCAAAGCACAAGGTTAATTAGAGAATGAGAGAGAAGTTCTGTTGAAGTTTTCTAACTACATTTTAGTAGAACAGGTTCCAGGATTTTGACCAAAATGGGGCCAAACCAGTAAGAATTGACTGATTACTTTGAACAGAAGATAGATTTACTCAATGCTGTCTTTGTATTTGCTGCATGTTTCCTGTCAGGTGGAAAATGTGCTGATGTGCATTATCTTGTGCATAAGTTGTTACTGTGTGTGATATAGATTCTTGTTTAGTCACCATTTCATATGCCCAAAACTTGCTTTGCTAAGTGGTCTTCCTTCTCTCTCATCTGAAGCTGGGGAGCTGAGTATTTAGGGTAAACTTATAAACTAGTTGTGTTTCTGTACTGGTTGGAACGTAATCAATTTTGCACAGACCTGTGGATGGAAGGCTGCTGTCTCTTGTTCTGCACAGTGGCTAGTTCTTGCCGTTTTGCCTTGCATTTAGAGAAGCCACTGTGTTGTTCTGTTGGTAGGATGTCTATGAACGCTTTCAATGGGTTTTGTACCATGCAATACTCACAGCATGGGACTGCAAGTGCACATATTTCAGGGCTTGTTACTTGGGAATACAACTTATTTGACAATTATTGCTGTAATTTGATGTTTACAGTAAATCTGCCAGGGAATATTTCTCTGCTTTCTGTGCCAGTGAACTGTGAACCTTAGACAATGTCCTGCTAACTAGAACTATCACAGGCCAGTATGTGACATGACTGTGATGTGCTTTGAAGTACCGACTGTCTGGAGTGGGTTTTGTTTAAACAGACATTCATAAGTCAGTTTTGTCGATAACATAAAAGGCTGTTCAGCCCATCGAGTCTACTCCGCCATGCCATCGTGGCTGATCCCGGATCCCACCCAACCACATACGCCTGCCTTTTCGCCATACCCTTTGATGCCCTGACCAATCAGGAAACTATCAAATTCCGCTTTAAATATATTGATGGACTTGGCCTCCACCGCAGTCTGTGGCAGAGATTCGCTACTCTCCAGCTAAAAAATTCCTCCTTACCGCTGTTCTAAAAGGTCTCCCCTCAGTTTTGAGGCTGTGCCCTCTAGTTCCGGATGAACTCACTGTAGGAAACATCCTCTCCACATCCAACTTATCTAGTCCTTGCAACATTCAGTAGGTTTCAATGAGATCCCCGTGCATTCTTCCAAATTCCTGTCAGTACAGGCCCAAAGCTACCACACGCTCCTCATATGTTAACCCCTTCATTCCCAGAATCATCTTCGTGTACCTCCTCTGGACTCCCTAATGACAACTAGTCGATATGTGATGGGGGCTCATTTATAGGCAGGAATGTCCGGAAGTCAGGTGTTCTAACCTGGGAATGGCCTCCAGTGTCAAGGTTTGAGTGCAACTTAACCAATTGTCGAACCATGTCCTTGCTTAGGATGTGGATGATACATTGCTTATCTCAGTTTGAGGAGACAGTGAACCGTTCTCTTCTTGCCACCTGGTGGAAGTATCCCCCACAGTATTGGGTAAAGAGTTCCAAGATTTTGACTCACAAAAGGAATGGTGACGTATGAACAAAAGCTTAAGTATAGTGTGTGAGTTGGAAGGTCACAGAATCCCTGTGCACTTGCTCCCATTTTCCCCTTCAAGGTCGCAAGCTTGGGGACGCTGTTGAAGGAAGTTTGGCAGGTTGCAGGTTCAATCCTTGAGAAATGTTTGCTTTGCTGGCATAAGCTTGGATCATTCCAGAGGCCGCAGCTTTTGTGGAAGGAAAAAAAATCAGTCAGAGTTAGCAGTTGTGATCTCGAGAAGTCCAGTGATCCATTAAATGAAATTAAATAGACATGGTCCTTTGCAGTACACCAAGATATTGAAATATCTTTGACGGTCAGATCACTGATGTTCTGCCCAATATTTTTAAATCAATCTTAGTAAAATATGATTGCTCTTGTATTGCTGCAACTGAAGTAAGCCGCCACGTCTCATATAGTACTATAACAGCTACACTAAGGAAGTCTAGTTAATTGGATTATGTACACTTGGGTCACTCCAGGACTGTGAATGGTGCTGAATAAATGCAATTTGTTTCTTTCATTCATTCATTCAGGTTGAACAAGTAAAGAAAGGCCGCTCAGGAGAGGAGCTGCCTAGTCATGAGGGTCATATATTAGTGAGGGAGGAAAAGATGAGCCACAGCTGATACATGTCTGATGTTATGTACAAATGTCTGTGTTTGAACTTGAGTTTTGCTCTCTCTCAGAGTGCAGAGTATGCTGGTTATCTTTGGGACACCAGCGCCGGAGTCGACTTGAGGACTGCGTTCCTTCTGGATAAAGCACAAACCAATGGGAATGGGAAGCCTTGCGTCTTAAGGCCGTACCTTGCACGTTTTAAGGTGAATGTTTATATCGGGCCTGTTTAGCATCTCTGCTGTTGCCTGAATTGAAAAGGGGTTGTGCTGGCTGGTTATAAATCCACGTAACTGTGAGCAACAATAACCTCCTCTTTTAACCAACTCCTCAGTGAATCAGAATGATCAATACTTCATACCGGGAATATTTCAGGCACTTCATGCTATTGGTGGTTTAAAATCAAATTCTTTCCTTGGACTCATCAGAGTTTTGTTGCTTTATGTGGTATCATGAGCTCTGGATAATTAAACATACATTGTAGTCATTGCAAGATCCCTAAATGAACTCAGGCCTGGAATTAAAACATATCATTACCTCAATGACCATCTTAAAATTTATAAAGTTTTTGTCTATGACTAAAAGCTAGACCTCTCACAACTGAAGTAATTTGCTAAGTGAACAGCTAAACTTTCTCTTGTAGTGATTTGTATGGAATGGATCATTTCTCTGCCTATGTTCCAGTACCTTTATTGTACTGGGAGGAAAGTTTGCATACAGTATTTACTGCTTCCACCATAGCAACAAAGATGAGCAAAGAATTTACATACTCAGAAGTGCCATTCAACTGTGCATTGGTTATGTGGTTGTAGTCTAGGGAACCAGCACATCCACTTTATGTTTGCATGTTACAAATGAGAGGAACGGTAGCAAGAGAAGACTTTATGATCCACTCTGTCTTGGTGTTGGTTGAAGGACAGACATTAAACGATGGGAGAACTTGAGACAGTCCTGTGCCTAAATTCCAAGGCAGGGTATCGTATTCACTCAGGACTTTGTTAATACCTCACTTGAAGTTTGTATCTTTTGATGGTGTAGCCCTCACTGCCTTAGTTTTGCGTTGAAGTATCAGACTAGATATTATAACCAAATCTCTGTAATGGTACATTAACTCAGGTCTTCCAGATTCGAGAGGGGCTAACGAAAGCATAGGATCTTTCTGACTTACAATGACGCAGAAGAAGGCCAATGAACCTACCTGGTCCATGCCAGTTCCCGATGGTGCAATCCCATCGGTCCCATTCCCCCTCTCTTTTCCCTTCTGTGGTCCAGCAATGTCTCCCTCACCTGCTCACCAACTCCACTGTGTAATTCCCCTACACAGAGCGGTAACTAGCAGCAGCCGTTAACCTTTGGGATATCGAAGCACTCGGGGGAAAATCCATGTGTTCACAGGAGAACATGCACACTCCACACATGGCACCTGGAGTCAGGATAGAAGTTGGGTTGCCTGAGCTGTGAGACTCTGCAGAACCCTACTGCTCCGTAGGAAGAAAATGTTCTACACGAGCTAGTTTTCTGTCAGTTTTGTACACTAGAATTTTAATTTATAATACGAATTGCTTTAAATTGAATCATAGAGAAATCAAAGGTACCGAGGAGATGTCAGGGGTAAGTTTTTTACGCAGAGAGTGGTGAGTGCGTGGAATGGGCTGCCAGCAATGGTGGTGGAGGCTAATACGATAGGGTCTTTTAAGAGACTTTTGGATAGGTACATGGAGCTTAGAAAAATAGAGGGCTATGGGTAAGTCTAGTAATTTCTAAGGTAGGGACATGTTCGGCACAACTTTGAGGGCCAAAGGGCCTGTATTGTGCTGTAGGTTTTCTATGTTTCTACAACATGGGAACAGGTCCTCCAGCCCATCTTGTCCACGCAGGCCAAGGTGCCTTCCTGAACTAATTCCAGTGACCTGCATTTGACTCATACCCTTATGCTTTTTGTTGGCCGTTCATTGTTGTGTTAGCCCTGGTTGGACGTTTTCTTGGAGATTTCGTCGTTAAACCTCCTCCCTCCCATGCAAAGCCAATTTTTCATTTCCGATAGTTCAATGAATAGAAGTTCAAAATAAATAATGGCAGCATCTTTTTTGTGTGTGTTTATTGAATTTGTTGAAGGTAAGGTACAGGAAACTAATTCTTGGAGACTTTGGGACATCCCAGAGGCTGGGTTAAACCTGACAGCATACAGCATTCCCCTATAACTTATCTCCCTTGTGTGATTTCTTTGCAGATTGGAACTGTTGACGTTACTTTGGTGAATGTTCATCTGAAAGGAGATGTCACTGAGGAAGAGACTAATAAAGTCTCACTGTTTACAGGCACTCTTCAGGAAACCCTGAAAGGTATAGCACTGTATCCATTGCAAAAATAAAAACCATAATCTGTTTTATTTCTGTCTTCTCCATCTTCTGAGGATATTTAGTCATAATGCTCTTCCTGGCCTCTAGGTTCCCAGCTACTTTCATGGCCACTTTTTTGGCCAACTTTCTGGATGAATGTCAATCAGCAGGGGGAAAAAAAATCCCAGGAATGTTATCTTATTTATAAGTTTGACAGGCTCAACAAAGATTTGAACTGTTAAGTTTAATTGGCAGTTAATTTTGAAGGATCTTGCCCAAGGGAGGAGTCAAGGTCATTGCATTGTTATAAAAGGTGTCCATGTACAAAGCTGCTGCGCCCTGCATTCCAGTGATTGTACTCTCAACTCGATATCATTTATCTGTTGTAAAATGGTTGTCAAAATTGGGTACAAATGTTAACCTTTTACTATAGTGAGTAATAATAAATTTTCCTGGGTGTTCTGAGTAATACATTTATTTCCTAACCAATATTACTAACATATATAATCTGTCATTCTCATTGTGTTGTGTGTATGAAAGCCCATTCTTGCATTGGCTGCCGCATACTGGGCTGCAGAATGCTCTGGGACTTCCTGAGGTTCTAAAGGGAGCTGTGGAAATGCAAGATAATTCAGATACTATATACCTACAGTACATTTGCTGAAGGGGGTGAGGCCACTTGCCTCCGATCTGATCTGTGGAATAGCTTTTCCTCATGGCAGTTACTTGGCTGGTGTGCTATGCCACAAATTAGATTCTTATATTTTCCAGTAATATGAATCGATTGCAGCTCAGCCTTTCAGGCCGAAGAGTGGCCTGGGAGGTTACGTATAGTTTCAATATGCGATGAAACTATGCAGCTTACAGGTTACAGCTTTTCCTACTAGAATGTAATCAGCAAAAAGCTTTTTTTTTCTTTCAATTTAGTCAACACAAGGATCTAAAGAAAAATCGTAGGGGCCATTTGTTCCATTGTGCCTATTGAAAAGCTATCAATTTAGTCCTCCCACCTTTGATTTACTCAAGCAATTCCCTTGTTGAAAACTTTGAGATGGTGTTCCAGATTACAACATCTCACTGTACATTTCCTCATGTCAGCCTTGGTTAAAAATCCAACTAACTTGAATCTCTTCTCTGATTACCTGCACCTGGCACTGGAACAGTTTCTTTTACTGTAAGAAAATCATTTATGGCCTTGAGCACTTTTAAATCAAATACGCTTTTAATCATCTTTGTCCTCAGTTTTCCAGTCCTTCCACACAACTGAGTCAGTCATCCCTGGCATCATTCCAGTAAAGCACCTCTTCCTACAGCGTAATCTCCAGTGTACTAAATGTAATCCTCCAGTTCATAGTTTAATCTCCTTGCTTTTAAACCCAGTTGCCACATCTGTTCGATCAGTGCTGTAGCTGTCAGAGTAGAGGGAGAGAGGAATTGTTTTAATGGGGAAAGAGGAATTACAAAGGAAAGGGAAAAGAGGAGATCTTATTGAAGAATTCAGGGAAGATTTTTCACCTGGCTGCAGAGTCAGGGACCAGATGAAGTGACTGCAGCGAGGAGAAATTTTTGGAATTCTCTGCTCCCAGAGGGATGTGGAGGCTCAGTGATTGCATTCACCAATATGTATTAAGGGAATTCAGGGTAATGGGTCTAATGCTGTGAAATGGAGCTGAGATAGAAGTCCAGCTGTGATCTAAATGAATAGTGGAGCAGGATCAAAGAGCCAGATGGTCTACTGCTGCTTCTGTTTCTAACGTTCTCATGAGAATGTAAGCAATCCTAATCATTGCTTCAAGAGAGACAAAAATTAACCACAGCTGACAAGGTTCAGTAGCTGCAAAAATTTGTAGCAAATTCTGTTCCATAATTGCAAACCAGCATAGACATGATGGGCTATGTTGTGTATTAAATTTTGAGTAATATTGTAAATATATTGTTTGATTAAGCATTCTTTGTTGTTTACAAAAATCATTACAGGTTATTTGTAAAATTAAATGAATGGCATACGTCATTATTCCGCCACGTCATATGTGTGTACCTCACTCAAGTCAGAATGAAGTAGAGACATTATCCCCGGCTCAATATTTTTCTTTTGATTAGTTTTATGTTTTGGAATTATAAAACATAACAGTGGCAATGAGTAATCTTTAAAACTAACCTGAGACGTTGAAGCATAGTGAGACATTCAAGTTTTTTAAAAAGCGCAGTATGTTTTTTTTTCTTCAGCAGAGAGAAAGACAGTTGAGTTAAAATAAATGGCAAAAAACAGACAAATTTCACGGGTTCATAAACACAAGTACCAAGTGATAATAAAACAGCAGAAATTGCCAGCTACGTCGGAAAGATAGACACGTTTGATTGCAAAAAAGATAACTGGATTTTGTACACTGAGCGAATTGAGCAATATCTTGAAGCAAGTGAAATAGCCAATGAAAATTGAGTGTCAGTTCACTGAATACACCTGATTGTTCACAACCTTAGAGTTTGAAAACCCTCAGACTGCATCGTCCCATTGTCAAGGTTAACTATTTCCAGCCTTGAAATATAAAGAATCTGCACTCTTGCGTCTTCCCTCCTGCTACTGAAAAATGTTTCCCTGCATATCTGGATGCACTTAAGGCAGAGATTGATAGGTTCTTGAGTGGTAGGAGGGTTGAGGATTTTGGGAAGTTAGCGGGAGAATAGGGTTGAATAAGAAAGTCAGCTAGGATTGAATGGTGCAGCGGAACAGATGGGCCTAATTCTGCTCCTGTACCTTCAGTATGAAATGTCCCTATTCTTCCCTGACCAGCCTTCTAAAATCACCATCTGTCAACTTCACCTCATTCAAACATCTGCATCCCACATCTGAGCTTATACTCACGAATGCTGTTCAGATGAGGCTGGCACTTGACACTCAAACAGGCATTTAATCTCTTCCAAGCCTTTGCCCCAACTGGTGCCAAATGTCTTGCAGGAGAGTCTGCTGATTATGTGTACAAGCAGATCTCTGACAAGATCTATAGATGCATTCTCCAAATTATGAAGGATTATTTGCTTTGATCTATGGATTAGAGAAGTTCACCTGTGGGCAAACATTGCATATGCATAGTGATCATAAGCCACTTCAGATTATTACTGTGAAACTCCTCCACAGAGCAGAGTATACTTGTAAGGATGTAGGTGTTATATATATATAGGCATATAATCCGTGAGACCATGGATTTGCGCCTTGGAATGTTTCCAGGGCGCAGGCCTGGGCAAGGTTGAATGGAAGACCAGCAGTTGCCCATACTGCAAGTCTCCCCTCTGTTGTCCAAGGGAAGGGCATTAGGACCCATACAGCTTGGCACCGGTGTCGTCGCAGAGCAGTGTGTGGTTAAGTGCCTTGGTCAAGGACACAACACGCTGTCTCAGCTGAGGCTCGAACTAGCGACCTTCAGATCACTAGACTGACACCTTAAGAACTTGTACTGGAGAAAAGACAACTCCTGTGGGAATGACATTTGCAACAGTGAAATACAACAACCAACAAGCCACATTGGGCTTGTGTGTGGTAAAATCAAAAGGCCCAACTTGATTGGAGATCCATCCACAATTTGCATGCCACATCCCCTGCAAAAGAGTCAACTGAAAGCAAATTAAGAAAGGTACTGGATGTTGTCACAGCAGTGTTCAAGGATGGCATTGGAAAACTCAAACATATTAAGGGTAAAATAGTGTTAAATAAAAATGTCACACCCAATTTTGCAAAGCTCATCCAGTTCCTTATACCTTCTGTGATAAAGTAGCCAGTGAGCTGGATCTACAGAAGGTTGAAGGAATTCTTTCCAAGGTTGAGTGGAGCCTCTGATGTGATCTGGAGACAACACATCGATCAGTTGAGATGAACAGAGTTGATTGTTAGAGAAGAAAGGTGTCTGGAGCTGTCACAAGAACTTCCTGCAGTCCCAGAGTCAACTCCTACAACACTATGGAGGAGGCCCCAGAAGCTGAGATTGTTTCAAGCAAAGTGAACCCCTTGTCAGGAAAGGTGTTATCCCATGAGAGAGAGAGAGAGAGAAGACTAGAGAGCAATACGTTACATGTTTGAGTTGAGATGCAGTCTATATTGAGTTGGAATTTATAGCTAAGCAGGGAGTGTTGTGTATTTAATATTTGAGTAATATTGTAAATATATTGTTTCATTAAACTTTTTGCTGTTTACATAATTAATTATGGGTTATACGTAAAAGTATGTGAATGGCATACGTCACTATGCCACCACATCGTACGTGCACGCCTCACTAAAGTAGGAAAGAAGTAGACTCTTATCCCCGGCTCCATGTTTTTCTTTTAGTTTGTTTTATGTTTTGGAGTTACAAAAAATAACAGGCTGAATGGCCTCCTCCTGAATTGTATCTTTCTCTATGGAAATGTAAACTGAAGGACAAAGGTCAGCGAGGAAGGGTTTGAAAGTGATGGAGAACTCCCTTGATCAGTGTGGTTCTAGCTCTGTTTGGCTTATGGCTGTTCTTTTGCCTAATCCAAAATCTCACCCTCTTTCCATTAAACAGTAGCATCACAAAAATCTGTGAAGCTCAGATTTAAAATTAGTAATTGGCCTAACATCAATTACTGTTTTAAGAGGAGGGTCTAATTTTCTGCCACTTTCTGTGCATACAAGTGTTTCCTAATTCTACTATTGAAGTGTTTCGCCCCAATTTTTGTGACCTATACCTTGCACTCCGAATCCAACAGAAACAGTTCCTATATCTATCCTACTTCTTCACCAACTATATATATTTTTTAAAGTTCTAAAAATCACTGTGCAGGCTTCTGAGTATTGGAGAGTACAATCCTTCATAATATCTCTTCTTGCAATTTAGTCCTTTCTATCCTGTTAATATCCAGGTGTACTCATTTCTTGGTCAGTCGACAGTTTCTGAGTTGCAATACCCAGTGCTGATATTAATATTAAATAGTGGAGCCAACCTAATGGGTCAATGACTGATTCCTGTAGTTTAATTTCTTCAGTGAGGTCTACTTCTGTCCTCTTCCTTTCTTTAATCAATTGAGATCTTGTCCCTCCCATAATGTGGTAAAACTAGACCTGGGGTAACAATAAAATAACATAGTTTTTATTTGTAATATGTGAAAGATGGGAAGATGGTGCACAAAAGAATGTTTTGCAGTATCTGCACTAAATATAAAATTCATTAGCCTTTTAGCTCATTTACTATACTTGATTTTATGTCATCTGTATGCGTTGGGCCCTCCCAAGCCTCCTCAGACCTTTTGTTAATAAGTGCTAGCCTATTTTGTAAGTGCCCTATGTACAGTCTCCTTGGTCAATACAAGATAGCACCATGTTTATCTAGAATAATGTCCATATACCGCATCTTTCCCATTTATTCTATTAACATTTTTTCAAAGTTTGAAGTAAATTTATTGTCAAAGTACATATATGTCACCATATACACCCCTGAGATTCATTTTCTTGCAGTTATGGAGGAACTGAGCGAAATACATGTTAGTAGGGAAGTGGTGTTAGGTAAATTGAAGGGATTGAAGGCAGATAAATCCCCAGGGCCAGATGGTCTGCATCCCAGAGTGCTTAAGGAAGTAGCCCAAGAAATAGTGGATGCATTAGTGATAATTTTTCAAAACTCGTTAGATTCTGGACTAGTTCCTGAGGATTGGAGGGTGGCTAATGTAACCCCACTTTTTAAAAAAGGAGGGAGAGAGAAACTGGGGAATTATAGGCCGGTTAGCCTAACGTCGGTGGTGGGGAAACTGCTGGAGTCAGTTATCAAGGATGTGATAACAGCACATTTGGAAAGCGGTGAAATGATTGGACAAAGTGAGCATGGATTTGTGAAAGGAAAATCATGTCTGACGAATCTCATAGAATTTTTTGAGGATGTAACTAGTAGAGTGGATAGGGGAGAACCAGTGGATGTGGTATATTTGGATTTTCAAAAGGCTTTTGACAAGGTCCCACACAGGAGATTAGTGTGCAAACTTAAAGCACACGGTATTGGGGGTAAGGTATTGGTGTGGGTGGAGAATTGGTTAGCAGACAGGAAGCAAAGAGTGGGAATAAACGGGACCTTTTCAGAATGGCAGGCGGTGACTAGTGGGGTACCGCAAGGCTCAGTGCTGGGACCCCAGTTGTTTACAATATATATTAATGACTTGGATGAGGGAATTAAATGCAGCATCTCCAAGTTTGCGGATGACACGAAGCTGGGTGGCAGTGTTAGCAGTGAGGAGGATGCTAAGAGGATGCAGAGTGACTGGATAGGTTGGGTGAGTGGGCAAACTCATGGCAGATGCAATTTAATGTGGATAAATGTGAAGTTATCCACTTTGGTGGCAAAAATAGGAAAACAGATTATTATCTGAATGGTGGCCGATTAGGAAAAGGGGAGGTGCAACGAGACCTGGGTGGCATTATACACCAGTCATTGAAAGTGGGCATGCAGGTACAGCAGGCGGTGAAAAAGGCGAACGGTATGCTGGCATTTATAGCGAGAGGATTCGAGTACAGGAGCAGGGAGGTACTACTGCAGTTGTACAAGGCCTTGGTGAGACCACACCTGGAGTATTGTGTGCAGTTTTGGTCCCCTAATCTGAGGAAAGACATCTTTGCCATAGAGGGAGTAGAAAGAAGGTTCACCAGATTGATTCCTGGGATGGCAGGTCTTTCATATGAAGAAAGACTGGATGAACTGGGCTTGTACTCGTTGGAATTTAGAAGATTGAGGGGGGATCTGATTGAAACGTATAAGATCCTAAAGGGATTGGACAGGCTAGATGCGGGAAGATTGTTCCCGATGTTGGGGAGGTCCAGAACGAGGGGTCACAGTTTGAGGATAGAGGGGAAGCCTTTTAGGACCGAGATTAGGAAAAACTTCTTCACACAGAGAGTGGTGAATCTGTGGAATTCTCTGCCACAGCAAACTGTTGAGGCCAGTTCATTAGCTATGTTTAAAAGGAAGTTAGATATGGCCCTTGTGGCTACAGGGGTCAGGGGGTATGGAGGGAAGGCTGGGTTCTGAGTTGGATGATCAGCCATGATCATAATAAATGGCGGTGCAGGCTCGAAGGGCCGAATGGCCTACTCCTGCACCTATTTTCTATGTTTCTATGTTTCTATGTTTCTATGTTATATGCAATAAATCCATAATGGAATGATAACCATAACAGTGAAAGACTTGGGCATTCAATCAGGGTGCAAAAGACAGCAAAGTGTGCAAATACAAAAAGAACAAAAACATAACAAACAAACAAACAAACAAGCAATACTTTTGAGAGCATGAGATGAGGAGTCCTTGACATTGAATCCATGGGTTGTGGGAACATTTCAATGATAGGGCAAGTGAAGTAACTCTCTTTGGTTCAAGAGTCTGATGGTTGAGGGGTTATAACAGTTCCTGCACCTGATGGCTCTTTTCTGAATGGTGGGGTGAAGATGTGTCTCTACTGAAGGAAGTGCAAGACACTCCTTCCCTCCACTAGCTTGCTAGTCACCTTTGGGCAAAGTGTCACACCTGCTTAGCAACCCCACCCCTCCCCCACCCAAAATCGGGGCCACATGAAGCCATGGGAGCAGGTAGTTGACGGTCATATGAGCAGCTGGTGCATATCACAAGTCCTGACCACTGACGCCAGACAGATAATCTTTGAAGAATACTGATAAGGGCTAGGGTCACCACACAGTTAGTTGTAAAGACACTGCCCAGAAGAAGGCAATGCCAAACCACATCTATAGAAAAATTTGCCAAGAACAATCATGGTCATGGAAAGAGCACGATTGCCCACATCATATAACACAGTACAGAACGAACAAGTATCTAATTTTATGTAATTTAATACAGCCATCTGCAGTACATTGTAGTTTATCTTTGTATTGAAAAGCATACATATATACTGTATCTTTCTGTCTCAACATCTAAATAATTTATACTTGCAGCAGTAATGCAGACCTTTGTTGTTGCCAGCCATTTAGTCATAGTCATACTTTATTGATCCGGGGGGAAATTGGTTTTCGTTACAGTTGCACCATAATAATTAAATAGTAATATGTAAATTATGCCAGGAAATAAGTCCAGGACCAGCCTATTGGCTCAGGGTGTCTGACCCTCCAAGGGAGGAGTTGTAAAGTTTGATGGCCACAGGCAGGAATGACTTCCTATGACACTCTGTGTTGCATCTCGGAGGAATGAGTCTCTGGCTGAATGTACTCCTGTGCCCACCCAGTACATTATGTAGCGGATGGGAGACATTGACCAACATGGCATGCAACTTAGACAGCATCCTCTTTTCAGACATCACCGTCAAAGAGTCCAGTTCCATCCCCACAACATCACTGGCCTTACAAATGAGTTTGTTAATTCTGTTGGTGTCTGCTATGCTCAGCCTGCTGCCCCAGCACACAACAGCTAGCTAGGTCACTAGTTTGCCTCTAGTTCCATGAGGTTCAGCTTTAGCTAACAGTCTGCAATGGAGAACTGCCTCAAATGGCTTCTGAAACTAAGAAGCATCTGTGTAGAGAACATCCATTATTTTAGATATCTTTTTCAAAACAATCATTCAGTTGCAACCTACGTGTTTCATTTCCAGGCGAAAAGGATATTATTATTCTGGGGGATTTCAGTCTATCGCCCGACGCAAATGATTTTGACCACCTACGGAAAGAGAAGTTTCTTCACTGTGTCCCTGCAAGTACTTTCACCAATATCAGCACAAAGAACCCTCAGGGGTCAAAGTCTACAGACAACATCTGGATTAGCCGAACACTCAAGAAGACATATTCAGGTACAGCGGGGCCCGATCTGATGGGATCAGTTTGGCTAATGATATAACTCGACAAGTTATGTCACGTACCTGCACAAGGCACACAGGACTCTGCAAAAGTCTTCTGCCAGAGTGCACAGTACTGTATTTGACGTGGAGATGAGAGCGCGTTTGTAAACGTGGGGTAGCAAAGGAAGTTGGGAAGGCCAAAGGTGGAGCACGTGGGACAGGTGGCAGAGAAGGAGTGTCGGGCGGGAGGTGGCAGAAGTGCGGACACACCCAGCCCTAACACACCAGGCAAGGTCATTTGATTCCAAACAATTGGGTTTATTGATCATTACAGAATGTCCCTCTGGTCCTTCCTGCTCCCCTCCCTTTTTCCCATCCTTGATTCCCCTCTCCCTGCCCCCTTCCCACTCTCATTCCACAGCAGAGACTCATGTCAGTTTATCATCACTCACATATGTCATGAAACTCATTCTTTTTTGCAGCAGCAATACAGTGCAATACACAAAATTAATGTAGTCTTTTGCACAGTGCTGTTTATTATATATGCTTAACGTTAATTGAGTGTCCCTGTTCAGCTATTTTTGTTAGGAAAACTAGTCACACATTGTTAGCAAGTATTATTTGTAACAAACAAATATAGGCTTGCATCTGCTCAGTTTGTCTGTCATTGAAAATACATTTGATGAATAACACTGTCTAGCTATGACACCTCTTCTACATGTCGGGATGGTGACCAAGTCTCGAATGTTGGGCCCTAATGCCTTGTTCTAGAAAAGTGGTAGCCAATTTACAGCAGGTTGATTTACAGCAATTGTGAGGTTGTTTTTTACTGGACGACTGGGTTCACAGGCTGAACCAGCGTTTAAATGCCCATCCCCTAGTTGCCCTTGAGAAGATGGTGGTGGTGAGTTGCCTTCCTTTAAGCCCCTCAGTCATTGAGATGTGGGCACACCCACAATTCCACTCGGGAGAGAGTCCCAGAATTCTGAATCAATGACCGTGAAGGCACAGTGATGTATTTCCAAATCGGGATGGTGTGCAGCTTTGAGGGCAAATTCCAGGCGGTGTCCCCATGCTTTTAAAGCCAAAGTCCTTCTAGCTGATGGAGTTTATGGGTTTGGAATGTGCTGCCTAATGGGTTGCGGCAGTATATCGGGCACCTAGTGTAGACTATACTACTGTGTATCACAATTGGAAGGATGGTGGTGAATAGTGTGCTTCTCTAACTATGTCCTAAATGGTGTAGTTTTCAGTTTTTTTCCGAGACTTGAAAACAGTCCAAATAAACTTAAATAAGGTATAAGCATTTAATTCTAATAAATACTATGCTCACTTAAGCTTCTAGGACTTCATTAAAAGCATGAAGTAAATTAAGGGAAAATAAAGTACTTCCCTACACTTAATCAAGATACATGACTCCTGTTATGTGGATTGGATTGTGGTAATTATTCCAGTCATGGCTAATATAAAGCTGGGGAGCCAGGTAAAAGAATACCCATAATACCTTACAGAGACCATCTGTGCTCCACTCCTAGGCTGAGTGATGAGTGCAGAAGCAGAGCAGGAGATCAGGTGGATTGACATCTGCAGCCTAGCATAGTTCCAGTCCCTGTGCTTTAGACCATAAGACTTGGAGCAGAAATAAACCATTCAGCCCATCAAGCCTGCTCTGCCGTTCGATCACGGCTGATTTATTTTCAATCTCAATCCCATTCTCCTGCTTTCTCCCCATAATATTTGATGCCCTTACCAAGCAAGAACCTGTAAATCTCACTTTAAATATATCCAATGACTTGGCCTCCACAGCCATCTGTGGCAATACATTCCACAGATTCACCACCCTCTGGCTAAAGAAATTCCGTCTTACTTCTGTTCTAACGTGATGTCCTTGTATTCTGAAGCTGTGCCCTCTATTCTTAGATTTTCCCACTATTGGAAATATCCTCTCTAATCCACTCTATCTAGGCCTTTCAATCTTGGGTAGGTTTCTTCTAAACTCCAGTGTTACAGGCCCAGAGCCATCAAACTCTCCTCATACATTAATCCTCTCATTCCCGGGATC